>NC_057805.1:144791892-145054370 GCF_018294505.1 Triticum aestivum
CGCGCGTCAGCTTTGTGGTGTGTTTTTCCCGTGTACGCATATTTCCTGGTTACCTCGGTCAACTGCTCGTGGCGCGGGGCTCCTCACGCGCTTCCCGCGTCGTGCGTCGTGGGAGTTACTGTGTCCTGCGTCAGCTTCAGAGGGGTGGATCGGCATGTGCACCCGGATTGTGCACATGCGTTTGTACTAGCGCGATGACGGGTGGGCCGCCACTGATCTGGTCCCGCTCGTCGGCTGCATGGTGGTGTCGCGTCTCGCCTGCATTTGGACTTTGGAGAAAGAGGATGGACTGCAGCTGCCCGATGCATGTGCATCGTGCGTGCCTCACCTCCATCTGCAGTTGGAGAGAGAGATGGACTGGCGCCTCCGACGCGCTGGTCGACGCCGCGGCCGCCGCTCCCGCCCCTGCCGTCCGCGAGCCCGGGTGCACGGTGGCGCTCACGGACCTCCACCGTTGCCTCCACGCCTTCAGCGAGTCCTGCGACCGAGCCGAGGGCCTCGTCCAGGCGGCCGCCAGCGGCCTCGGCCCCGCCGCCTCCCGCCACGACGAGCTGTGTCGCGCCGTGCGCGCGGTGGACAAGGATCTCTAGGCCGCCGCCGCAGGCCGGGAGGAGAACGAGATGGAAGAGGAGAAGACTCGCCCTCCGACCACGCCGCTGGCGGCCGAGGACAAATAGCCCAATCGATCTACCTCGTCTCCTGTTGAGGTGATGTTCATCATTCTTGTTTTTTCCGTGTGATGTTCATCGTTCCTCTTATTTTCTTGGTTGATGTGCTAATCGTGTTAGTCATCTAGAAGAAAGGAGAGATGGACTGGGATATTTTACCTCGCCGTGATGCATGGTGGCCGAGATGCGGCAGCCCCATGCTCTGTTCCGATGGGCCTCCTCTGCTCGATGTTTGCCGCTGGTTGAGGTTCGTCCTTCTCTGGTTCGCATGTTCTTCGCCGCTGCTTTGGATTCGTCGTGCTAATTTTGCATGTTTGCCTTTGTTTCGTTCATGCGCAGTTTGGTACGGTTTCCTGTTGTCGCTTGCGTCGAGCCTTGGGTCCGTCTCTCCTTCGTTGAGGTTAGTCCACCCCTCTTGTGCTTGCCTATAGAATATTTGATGAAATGCATGTGTGCTGACGCTTGTTCTACGGTTCAGCCTACTTCTCCTGTTGCTGGCGCTTCTTCTTCTCGTCCGTCCTACTGCTTACCCAACGTGCTTCTGCTTGCTGCCTCGGGTAAATAGGCCGTTCTGTTGCTTCTGTGACCGGCTGAGTGTTCATTGCATG
Source organism: Triticum aestivum (assembly GCF_018294505.1). NCBI lineage: Eukaryota > Viridiplantae > Streptophyta > Magnoliopsida > Poales > Poaceae > Triticum > Triticum aestivum. The sequence continues at coordinate 144,793,169 of NC_057805.1, forward strand.
CCTGTGTGTCGTTGTGCTCTTACCGGTTGTTTTTTGTGTGTATTTCACAGGTTGTACGATCTCTTCTGTCGCTGTGTCGATCGACTCATCAAGGTTTTCTTCTTTCCTTTCTACTACATGTGTGTGTGTTTTACTTTCAGTATCTTCTGTGTCATGCTGTCTGCCTTGGTGATCTTTTAAATATCTGTATGTCGTGCTGGTCGTTTAAATGTTCCGGATATGGTCAGGCGTTGTGTGTTTTTCGATCTCGTGCTGCTTATATTTCGTGTATGCGTGTGAGCAGGATTTGTCCGCTTGTTTCCGTTGTTATACCTATTTTGGAGGTCATGGTAACTCGATGCCCCCCGTGCTCACTCTTTCTGTTGTACATAGAAGCATATTTGTCCAATTCTCAGACTAATTTTTTTGAAAGAAACCGCAGTTCATTACAACGCCAATTATGGATATGGATCCATCTTGCTGCGCTGGATGAAGGACTGGATGCAATAAGAATTGCATGTGACAATTGCTCATGAATAGTATTTGTTGTACAAACATCCAGTTAATTCTTGAGATACAATAGAGACACTATAATAGTACTACTTTAGTCAAATACATTATCCACTGATTGTTGTAGTGAAATGTCGCTCTAGCTATTAATTTGCAGAATCTTGCACGACAAACTATAGGCATGTGATCTCTATGGTGTTCCAGTAAATAAAGAAAACTGGAACATGTGCCTTCAAATTTTCTATTTATATACAAAAACCATGCATTGGTACATATGAACCATATGAATAGGACTTATCTATTTTTTTGTCATGTTTGTGAGTTTTCTGTTATTTCCTCTCAGTGTGAATAGGACTGAAGAAGATGGACATAGCCCTTTAGGTAATTTCACTTTTTTTGAACAGCAAACCGTAGAACAATAGTTCTATGGTATATTATATTTTCATTAAAAAAACAGTATGTTACAAAGGGAAAGGAGAAAATAGAAACAAAAGAAAAAAGATCTAAGCTAATGGGGCAGAGCCCTTATCCAATTTCAGTTTTGGGCAACATGAGAATCATTTTAAAATTGATCTGACAGCCTGCTTGAACAAGGTGGAATTAGTGCTCGTCTTTGATCTTGTGTTGAAGTAGTTGAAGATCCTTTTTTAATTCAAGCCTCCAATTTGAGATTGTCGGCTGGATGTTTCTGAAGACCTTGCCATCTCACTTTGTCCTGGATTAATAACAGATTACAAATTTATTTGTTTAAATAGGACAGGTTATTTACGAAGGTATACCATTTCTATTGACTGGATAATTTACATGTTGGCAAGGACTTATTGGTGCAGCCTGGTCATAATTGCTCGGCCAATTTCCCAACCCAAATCCAGAACCGCTTCATCTTTAGATCTTTACATGATTGATGAAATGCCTTAGAGACTAAGATCTGTACTTTGTTTCTCTCCGTTCTCCTGCTCACGGATTAACCGATGGCTGTAAGACCCAGAGAAGCATTAGGAACTGGTCTGCAGTGTCTTCTAGTGTATGCGTACACACAATTCACTTTCCTTTTCTTTTTGCCCTTTGCATAGATGGTGTGCTTGAGTTACAAAGCCTCTTCTTGCGGTGTTGTCTGCAAGGCCGAAGGGAAGTTTTTAATGCATTTGAGCTGCTCTATCTGATTGTTCATCTCCTGAACCTGTTTTAGTTGATATAAAAGTGCTCTCTATTTCAGAAAGCCACAACACGAGATTGTGTTCCCTCTTGCTCCAGGTGCATGTTGCTGCCTCCTTTCCCCTCTGATTTGACTTGCTTTACCTTGTGTGAAGTTTTATACTTTCAACTTTACAAAGCTATATCAAGTTCGCTTTCAACTGTACTTGGCTACACCTGTAACATGATGCATTTCTCTTTCAGTTTATTGAATGCATTTTGAAGGAGTGAATGCTCTATCTGGTACTGGCCTATGACTCATTTAACAGTGCGTCAATTTGCTCACAAACCTCCTCATGTACAGCATACAATGAGTATTCTGTCACATATCACACAACATCTTGATCTTTCAGCTAATAATATGCTGTAATTTTTTAGACGTATCACTGTTTGCAGCTTTTGGGAGATAATGCTCTTAATAAACTTTAGCTTTCTGCAATGCTAGGCCGGACAAATTCAGTACTGAAAATCTAGACTGTTCTTTCCACTCTGTAATAACTTCTATGCTTGCGCCGCCATGATATCACTACAACATTTCCCTGGAAAATTTTATTAGTTGCATGTAAACTGAATTGATTTACCAGTAAAAATCTGGACAACTCATTTCAGTCGCTAACAACAATTGTGGCATTACCAGGATATGTCATGTATGTGCTCTCAGTCGTAGTAGGATGCAAAAAGTACAATAAGAGATAAGAATGTATGCACTATGGCTAGCAGTAACATTTTATTGACTTGTGCAGTATTCGATACTATCTATTTCTGCAGGCTATTCCTCATGTTGCAACCTTTTCCCGTAGAATTGAAAGGAAGATGGAAGAAATTGTAGGAAGTATACTTTGTGTTCCATTAGTCTTACTGTCAGATTTCCATGTTCAGTTATTCACACTATATTATTGCTCGATATCTATAGCTTGCTATTATTTGAGCAGGAATGGTGTTCCCAGCGTGACATTCAAAACCAGTCAAGACTATAAAGGGGCTGTGAAGGAAAAAATGCTATGGATCCATAGTGGGAGGGGAGAGTTACCAACAATGTATCAAGGATAAACCGTGACATGGATTCCTAAGTTCCAACTTACATAGCAAAATTATATAGGGAGAATGCTCGCATTTTGAAAACTCTATTACATAGTTTGAAGCTATGTTTCTTTCAATTTTCATTATTAAAAGGATCCTTATTATTGCCAATTTGTCAAGCATTTATTGTCGAATAACTCTTTGTTTCAAATGAGACCTGTGGCGCAAGGGGTAAATTTATTATACATCTTATCGTACACAGCAAGCCTCTTCTTTTTTTATTAAGAGGAGTTAAATTTGTTACCATATGTGCTTGCTCACAACTAAACCAACTAAACCATGAATTTTCTTTTTGAGATGTTTTTTTTCAAACTCAGATATCTAATCATTATAACCATATTTTCAACTAAAACAATGCTTCCTTAGCTGGTTTGTACATGTTATACAAATATAATTTTTTTCAAACTCGGATTTCGCATCGTGATAGCCATATTTTCAATATAACATCGTTTAACACATGAGCTTTGTACTACCAATATCGAATAGGTTCTTGCAAAATGAAACTATTTTCATCGACAACATGGCTTTAGCGGGTCTCTGCGCCAAATGGCGCAACGGGTCAACTAATAATCAAAAATTATAGATACGTTGGAGACGTATCAAGCATCCCCAATCTTAATTCCTGCTCGTCCTCGAGTAGGTAAATGATAAAAAATAGAATTTTTGATGTGGAATGCTACCTCGCATAATTTTCTAAGTAATTCTCTTTATTGCGGCATGAATGTTCAGATCTGAAAGATTCAAGATAAAAGTTTAATATTGACATAAAAATAATAATACTTCAAGCATACTAACTAATCAATTATGTCTTCTCAAAATAACATGGCCAAAGAAAGTTCATCACTACAAAATCATATAGTTTGGTCATGCTCCATTTTCGTCACACAAGATTGCTCTCATCATGCACAACCCCGATCACACGCCAAGCAATTGTTTCATACTTTAGTAATCTCAAACTTTTTCGACTTTCACGCAATACATGAGCGTGAGCCATGGACATAGCACTATGGGTGGAATAGAATATAATGATGAGGGTTATGTGGAGAAGACAAAAAAAGAGAAAGTCTCACATTGACGCGGATAATCAATGAGCTAGGGAGATGCCCATCAATTGATGTCAATGTAAGGAGTAGGGATTGCCATGCAACGGATGCACTAGAGCTATAAATGTATGAAATCTCAACAAAAGAAATTAAGTGGGAATGCATCCAACTTGCTTGCTCATGAAGACCTAGGGCATTTGAGGAAGCCCATTGTTGGAATATACAAGCCAAGTTCTATAATGAAAAATTCCCACTACCATATGAAAATGATAAAACAAGAGACTCTCTATCATAAAAATCATGGTGCTACTTTGAAGCACAAGTGTGGAAAAGAGGATAGTAGCATTGTCCCTTTTCCCCCTTTTTTTTGGGCCTTTCTTCTCTTTTTTTCTCTTTTTTTATTTGGAACAATGCTCTATTAATGATGATCATCACACTTCTACTTATTTACAACTCAATGATTACAACTCGATACTAGAACAAAATATGACTATATGAATGCCTCCGGCGGTGTACCGGGATGGGCAATGAATCAAGAGTGACATGTATGATAAATTATGCATGGTGGCTTTGCCACAAATACGATGTCAACTACATGATCATGCAAGGCAATATGACAATGATGAAGCGTGTCATAATAAATGAAACGGTGGAAAGTTGCATGGCAATATATCTCGGAATGGCTATGGAAATGCCATAATAGGTAGGTATGGTGGCTGTTTTGAGGAAGATATAAGGAGGTTTATGTGTGATACAGCGTATCATATCACGGGGTTTGGATGCATCGGCGAAGTTTGCACCAACTCTCAAGGTGAGAAAGGGCAATGCACGGTATCGAAGAGGCTAGCAATGATGGAAAGGTGAGAGTGCGTATAATCCATGGACTCAACATTAGTCATAAAGAACTCACATACTTATTGCAAAAATCTACAAGTCAACAAAAACCAAGCATTACACGCATGCTCCTAGGGGGATAGATTTGTAGGAAAAGACCATCGCTCATCCCCGACCGCCACTCATAAGGATGACAATCAAAGAACACCTCATGCTTCAAATTTGTTACACAACATTTACCATACATGCATGCTACGGGACTTGCAAACTTCAACACAAGTATTTCTCAAATTCACAACTACTCAACTAGCACGACTCTAATATTACCATCTTTATATCTCAAAACAATCATCAAGTATCAAACTTCTCATAGTATTCAATGCACCTTTTATGGAAGTTTTTATTATACCCATCTTGGATGCCTATCATATTAGGACTAATTTTATAGCCAAAGAAAATTACCACGCTGTTCTAAAGGACTCTCAAAATAATATAAGTGAAGCATGAGAGATCAATAATTTCTATAAAATTAAACCACCATCGTGCTCTAAAAAGATACAAGTGAAGCACTAGAGCAAAATTGTCTAGCTCAAAAGATATAAGTGAAGCACATAAAGTATTCTAATAAATTCCGATTCATGTGTGTCTCTCCCAAAAGGTGTGTACAGCAAGGATGACTGTGGTAAACTAAAAAGCAAAGACTCAAATCATACAAGACGCTCCAAGCAAAACACATATCATGTGGTGAATAAAAATATAGTCTCAAGTAAAGTTACCGATGGATGAAGACGACAGAGGGGATGCCTTCCGGGGCATCCCCAAGCTTATACTTTTGGTTGTCCTTGAATTTTACCTTGGGGTGCCTTGGGCATCCCCAAGCTTAGGCTCTTGCCACTCCTTATTCCATAATCCATCAAATCTTTACCCAAAACTTGCAAACTTCACAACACAAAACTCAACAGAAAATCTCATGAGCTCCGTTAGCGAAAGAAAACAAACCACCACTTCAAGTTACTGTAATGAACTCATTCTTTATTTATATTGGTGTTAAACCTACTGTATTCCAACTTCTCTATGGTTTATACCCTCCGATACTATCCATAGATTCATCAAAATAAGCAAACAACAGAATCTGTCAAAAACAGAACAGTCTGTAGTAATCAGATTTTTTCGAATACTTCTGGAACTCCAAAAAATCTGAAAAGCTAGGACAACCTGGAAAATTTGTATATTGATCTACTGCAAAAAGAATTGGTATTTTATCACGTTCTGGTGAATTTTAAAAATTATTTTGGTGAGCGCAAAGTTTCTGTCTTTTTCAGCAAGATCAAACAACTATCACCCAAGAAGATCCTATTGGTTCTGCATGGCACAATCACTAATTAAAACATAAAAATACATCTAAACAGAGGCTAGATGAATTATTTATTACTAAACAGAACCAAAAAGCAAGAAACAAAAATAAAATTGGGTTGCGTCCCAACAAGCGCTATCGTTTAACGCCCCTAGCTAGGCATAAAGCCAAGAATAGATCTAGGTATTATCATCTTTGGTTTTTAATTTTTTAGCAGAGTCATGCTCGAATCCGGGAGGTTCTTTACGTTTCCCTTCATATTCGGAAATTTTTAGATCTAAAGAATCCAGCCGCTTATTGCAAAGGGTAATCAACATATTCATGCGGTGAAGATTTCCGCTAACACTCTTATGAGGTTCAAGAGACTTTTGTAAAATTTTTGTTACTTCGCAAATCATCTAAAAAACTTGTGTCTCTTCCTGGGTATGATGTGGCCCCTTTTGTTGAGGTAGTGTTCCCACTATTCCCTCTATGATTTCATGCGCAATACTGGGATCAATTTCGATAAAATTTCCTTTGGCAACGCAATCCAAGAGTTGTCTATGGGACATATTTAGTCCAACATAAAAATTGCAAAATAAAATTCTAAAACTCACCTCTAAGGTGCAATTACGATAATATTCCATCATCCTATACCAAGCATCTTTTAAGTTTTCTCCTTGTCTTTGTTTGAAGTGAAGAACTTCAAACTCGGGAGACAAAGGAGCAGATAAAGGACTGGCCATGACGACACACGGCGACACAAGAAGCAAGCGAAAAGAGACGAACGGAAAAAGAGGGCGAATAAAACGGCAAAGGTGAAGTGGGGGAGAGGAAAACGAGAGGCAAATGGAAAATAATGTAATGCGAGGAATAAGAGTTTGTGATGGGTACTTGGTATGTCTTGACTTGACTTGACTTGGCGGAGATCTCCTCGGCAACGGCGCCAGAAATCCTTCTTGCTACCTCTTGAGCACTGCGTTGGTTTTCCCATGAAGAGGAAAGGGTGATGCAGAAAAGTAGCGTAAGTATTTCCCTCAGTTTTTGAGAACCAAGGTATCAATCCAGTAGGAGACTACACACAAGTCGCCTCGTACCTACACAAACAAATAAGAACCTTGCAACCAACGCGATAAAGGGGTTGTCAATCCCTTCACGACAACTTGCAAAAGTGAGATCTGATAGAGATAATAAGATAAATATTTTTGGTATTTTTATGATATAGATTGGAAAGTAAAGATTGCAAAATAAAATACGAAAGAAATAGTAAATTGATAGGAAAATAATATGATGGAAGATAGACTCGGGGGCCATAGGTTTCACTAGTGGCTTCTCTCAAGATAGCATAATTTACGGTGGGTGAACGAATTACTGTAGAGCAATTGATAGAAAAGTGCATAGTTATGAGAATATCTAGGCATGATCATGTATATAGGCATCACGTCCGCGACAAGTAGATCGAAACGATTCTGCATCTACTACTATTACTCCACACATCGACCGCTATCCAGCATGCATCTAGAGTATTAAGTTCATAAGAACAGAGTAACGCATTAGGCAAGATGACATGATGTAGAGGGATAAACTCAAGCAATATGATATAAACCCCATCTTTTTATCCTCGATGGCAACAATACAATGCGTGCCTTGCTGCCCCTGCTGTCACTGGGAAAGGACACCGCAAGATTGAACCCAAAGCTAAGCACTTCTCCCATTGCAAGAAAGATCAATCTAGTAGGCCAAACCAAACTGATAATTCTAAGAGACTTGCAAAGATATTTAAATCATACATATAAGAAGTCGGAGAAGAACCAAATATTGTTCATAGATAATCTTGATCATAAACCGACAATTCATCGGATCTCGACAAACACACCGCAAAAAGAATTACATCGAATAGATCTCCAAGAAGATCGAGGAGAACTTTGTATTGAGATCCAAAGAGAGAGAAGAAGCCATCTAGCTAATAACTATGGACTCGAAGGTCTGTGGTAAACTACTCACACATCATCGGAGAGGCTATGGTGTTGATGTAGAAGCCCTCCCCCTCCGGCGGAGCACCGGAAAAGGCCCCAAGATGGGATCTCACGGGTACAGAAGGTTGCGGAGGTGGAAATAGGGTTTCGTGGTGCTCCTGGATGTTTTTGGGGTATATGGGTATATATAGGAGGAAGAAGTAGGTCGGTCGAGCTGCGAGGGGCCCATGAGGGTGGGGGGCGCGCCTAGGGGGGCAGGCGCGCCTCCCTGCCTCATGGCCTCCTCGCTTCTTTCTTGACATCCACTCCAAGTCCCCTGGACCACGTTTGTTCCAAAAATAACTCTCCCGAAGATTGTAAGTGCATCTAGTGCCCCTTAGTGATTTTGGTGTATTGAAGACTTATAGGTTAAGGGACTGATGCGTTTGTAAGTGTACACATGTCTATAAGTCTATGAGGAGTTTGATATTTACAGAGAAATTCGACCCCTAAAAATGAAGTTCTTCGACTCAAGACTTTGGATTTCTGAAGACCTTTGAAAGTGAAGAAATTGGTGTGACCTTGAAGACTTGGTATTCATTCGAGGAACATGAAGCGTGAAGACTTTTGTTTTCGTAGTTTCATTTTATCTTTCTTGAGTCATAGGAAACAGCGTACTGTTAAAGGGGTCGAGGAAATACTAAGGAAAAGTTTCCATGTGATGCTCAACTCAAAATCCTACACCTACCAATCCCTTCGAGTGAAGCCATTGGAAATCTCATATAGTTCAGTCAATTTCTTCAGTGACAGAGACGAAGCTCTTCTGTTCTATGAGGAATTGTTCTGACTGAGGAGTTAGGAATTCGCCAGTGCGGATTGCCTACAAGTGAGGAACATGATAGCTCTCAGGAATTTGATAGTCAAACTTACGACCGTTGCTGTGCTATGCGCCAGCTGTCCCAAAATATCTACCCACCTAACGGTCATATCATTGAAGGGCATTTATGTCTTATCATGTTGGGCTGCTCCCTAGGCTATAAATAGCCGCCCCCTACAACCACTAGCTTGTTGGCTGCTCCAAAAGAAACTGACACTTGTCATTTTAGAGCATCCCATCCTCCGAGGACTTTGAGCGAAAATCATCAAGTGAGGAAACCCAAACCCAAACACCTACAAACCCTCAAGGACTATGACATCAACATGAAGAATGTGCCTCTCTACTGTGACAATGAGAGTGCCATCAAGATTGCTCATAACCTAGTTCAGCACTTGAAGGCAAAGCACATTCAGATTCGTCATCATTTTCTTCGTGATCATGTGTTGAAGGGCGACATTTCTATTGAGCATGTGAAGACTGAAGAACAACCAGCCGATATCTTCACAAAGCCCTTGGATGAGAAGATATTTAGCAAGTTGCGGCATGAGCTAAATATCCTAGAATCTTCGAATGACCTTTGAAAAGGACACACATCCTAACACTTATGCAAAATTGATGACTAAGATGTGCAACACACGAAGAAACGTTTTTCTTCAATCAATGAAGACTAACTCTCTAAGTGTGAAGAAATTAAGGAAGAATTTGATTCTCAGAACCCTACGACAATTGTACGCGGTGTCTGAAATGATCATTCTTATACGGTGGGTCACGCCACCACCAAAAGTTGAAACTCTTCAATTTGAGTTTTTCCTCATTTTTGAAATTCCTCAGTTGTTCATTTTCTTCAACTTTTTGAAGTCTTCACTCTTTCTGCTGTTGTTCTTCATTGTCTATATATATATATATATATATATATATATATATATATATATATATATATATATATAAGTTCATGTCCTCTACAACATTCACTTATTGCTATTTCTTCAAGTTGCTTTTTTCTGCTAAGTGAATGTGATCGGACCCTTCCCCCTCTATGCTAAACTCAACCCAGTCTTTTCACAAATTCTTCATGTGCGTTCTAATTGAAACTCGTTCAAAATCTTCACTGTGTCCTTGTCAGCTGAAGAAGTTGCGAACGAAACTTTAAAACTTATCCTATCTGAATTTTTCGGCGTTTGCCACTCAAACCGTTCCACATTCCATGATACATTATCCTATTCACCCACGATCTCACACGATCGCCACCTCTCAGTACGTGGGTGACACATGTCACGCGAATGAGAAGGGCCAGGGGCACGTTCGTCCAATTTCCTCGGGCGAGCAGTTTTTCACTTCGGCTATAAATACCCCTCCCCTTCCTCACTTCGTTTTTACACCTCTCGAGCTTCCCAAAACCTAGCGCCGCCGCTACTTCCATCGTCGCCGGTGAGGAAGAGCTTCACTGCCTCGACCTCGTCACCGTCGTACTCGCACCGGCTGCGGATTTCTTCACTCCGCCGCCGCCGTAGTTGTCTTCCTCAGCCAAGTTAGGGCGTGGAAGATCTGCACCGACGAGCTTCAAATCTACACTTCCCTGTTCGTCGTGTTCTTCGTCAAGGGTTAAAAGTTACTTTTACTGCCCTTGTTGATTCTGATGTTTTCTACAAAATCATCAAAAGGTGTTTATTCTTCAAATCTTCACACACTAAACACCTCACATATCATCTGTTCTTGATCTGTTTCCCTAAGCAACATTTTTCTTCAAGATTCCGAAATTGTGTGGATTTTTCATCTGTACAACTCTGGAACCTAAGACAAAGAACGCTTAGTGAAATTCCTCAAGGCTCATCTGGTCAAATTCCTCAAACTTGTTCTTTTTGCAAAAACTTTTGAGAACGCATATGACCTCTCCAAATTCCTCGCAACTATACTCTGTTCACAGGTACACATGTCCGCTGCTGAATCACTAGGTTCTCTTCAACTTAACTCATTTGCAGCGTTCCTCGAAGAAAAGTTGCACACCTCTTCAGAGAACTCTATTGTCCAAAATCCTCAGCTGAAGAAAATGGCTGATGACAAGAGACCTCAGAAGGGAGGAAAGAAATTGGAAGTCAACACGGCTTTTGAAATCCCTGATGACATTTACAAGGATTATTGCACTCCTGACGAGGCCACACATGGAAAGGAGGACAAAAATCAGCGCAAGGTGCGCATACAAAGGATAGAGAGGAGATGGGCACGGGAATGGAGGGAGTACAGATATGTCACTCCTAAGTACATGAAGAAATTCGCTCTTCACCCTCCATGCCCAAGACCTCCATTGGCACCAGGCCAAGAAGCTGATCCTACAAGCCTCAAGCGTGGTGAGGACTATCCTGATGAATGGGCTAAATGACAAGCCAAGCTAGCCAAAGTGGCTAAGGAAGCAGTGAGGAAATTCAATGAAGACTCTGCTGCTGCTGCCACTGCTGAGGCCTCTGCTAGCAAGCCTAAAAAGGCTATGCCCAAGAAGCCTGCTCACAAGCCCAGTGCTTCAACGTCTATGCCCTCACGGCCAAGCTCCTCAGCAATGCCCTCACGGCCAAGTTCTTTAAAGCCCTCACGACAAATTCCTTAAGCTGCACCAGCTCCTCCAAAGTCCTCAGCTCCTCCGTCAAAATCCTCAGCACCTGTGCATATTGCCTCGTGCCAAAGGACAACAGGCATCTCCATTGCCTCAGGAGCCTCTGCTAGTTATTTAGCTCCTCCAAATTCCTCAACAGGCCCCACACTGCTGAAGACAAAGGCCACTGCTGGACGAGGTTCTCGACCAAGTCCTCACAAGAAGCAGGTCGCCTTTCAAGTACCGTCCGAAGACGATGAAGTTGATGATGAAGAACTCGCTGAAATCATCAGAGACAGGCAGCACAGGGCCGCTAGACCGAAAGGCAGCAATGTGCCATTGATGCTGGATCCAAAGCTGATCCTAGACTTCATCGACCTATGGCACAAGGACCCCAACACTCCTCTGCCTGAGATGAACCTCACTCCTAGTCAAAGTCATGTACTGACTGCCTTCATTGATGAAGAGAAATGGAAATATGAACAGGGGAGGAGGGTGAAGAAAGCGCAGTACAAGAAAGAGCGCTTTCCGAAGCAAAATGTCTTGAAGCTTTCACCCGAAGAACTTGCAGCTCTGCAATCAGAGATCAAGCAACTGAGTGATGAATTTGATCGCTACTATGATGACTGGCTTGGAGCCAAAGTCAGATTTGTGAAGATAACTGAGAAGTTCACTACCAATGTTGTAGCCCCAACGCAACAGGAAATTCCTCAGGCTGAGGCATCTGCTCAGCCTACAGAAGAGCATGCCAGCACCGCTGATGAAAATCAGGCTGCTGATGAAACTACAAGTGTCAGGGCTGATGACTGCGTTCCAGCCTGTGATGACTCTGCCAGGGCAACCACTAGTGTTGCGCCTGAAGAAACTGTCAGGACAGCTGAAGCTTCAACAGCTATGTCTGAAGAAACTGCAAATACCAGGGCAACTGCATCAGTTGTGCCTGAAGTTATTGAACCAATTTCCTCTGCTCCTCCAGCACCTACACCAAGTCCAATTCTTCCTTCTGCATCAGAAGCGAAGAAGACCAAGGCTGCGGAGCGTGCAACTGTGAAGAAAAGGAAAGCATCAACTTCATCAGATTCTTCAGCTCCGAAGAAGATGAAGAAATTGACTAGCTCTTTTGAGAATCCAATTGATGTTGTTCCAGTCTCAAGCATGCCATCAAAGGAACTCGTTCCTTTTGATGAAGAATATGTGATCCCAAGCGGATCAGATGAAGAAAATCCTTCTGCTGCTTCCTCAGAGCAGTTGAATGAAGAAATTAGAGCGGATGCAATCCCTTCAACCGCAATCATCTCATCGCCCATGCCTCAGTTCACAGCTGAAGAGGCCGGCGTTGAAGAAAAGAGTGATGAATATGAGGATGTGGACATTGGGTGTACAACACCTGTGATGAACGATGACTTTTGGGAAAGTCAGCACCCCAATTCTCCTATGTTCACACCTCTGCAACAAATTCCTCAGTCCCCAGTGAATACTAAAGTTCAAATGCGATCTGAAGAACCACACCCCACTCCATCTATTCATGAAGAGATTCTAGCCACTAGTGCTGATGTTAATATTGATGAAGAATTGAAGACCCAGGCTGCCACTTAAGAAGAACCTGAAATTCCTCAGCCTGTGGATCCTGAGATTGCGACTCCTGAGGTTGTGATGCAATTGACCGATACTCCTCAGCCCAAGCCAAAGGATCTGTCGTGGAATTAACACGTCAGATGTCCTAGGTGTAAGGACTTAGTCGTGAGGCCAGTGCATCTATGTAGTAGCTTGAGAGGGGTTGATTGGGATGAGAGACGCAGGGCGGATCAACGCACAAGACAAGGGTTTAGACAGCTTCGGGCCCCGGGAAACATCATCCGGTAACAACCCTACGTGCTGTTTGAGGCTAAGTCTCATTATGCTCATAAGAGAGTCGCCGGGAACCGGCTTTCGGTGTCTAGCCCTAGAGATTGATTCTTGTTCCTTGTCCCTCTTGGGGAGCCCTGCCCCTCTTTATATAAGTTAGAGGGGCGGGTTACATGTGGAGTCCTAGTAGGACTAGGACTAGTCTATCTTCTCTTACAAGTTAATTACAAGTCCGGGTTTTGCTTCCTCGTAAAGGAAATATTCGTCATCCCTTTCTTCTTAAGCCGGCCCATCATCACATGAGCCGGCCTTCTGGGCCTTGGGCCTAGTCTTCTATCTGACCCGCCGTAGGGGTCATCCGTGAGTCGTCAGGCTCGTGAGTCGTCTGACAGTGAGCCGCCAGACCCGTGAGTTGCCAGTCCTCCGGCGGGTCACGGTGAAGCGCCAAGTCCGACCGGGTCACACCTCCGGCCGGGTCATACCGCGGGGTATATCCCCATCATTAGCCCCCAGTTTAATTTGGATTTATCCATGTTAAACTAATCTGCAATATAAACATAAGAACAAATTTGACAGGTTATGTTCCGGGTTAAATATTCTTTGTAAGCCGGCACTTGATCATCCTTAAGTCCTTGTCATCTTCCTTCTTGATATGTATACATAATCTCATAGCAAATCTCTTGAGCAGATATGTTCAAATTTTGCCAATGAAAAAAATCCAGATACTTCCTTTGAAAAATCCGGGTCAACAGGCCAGCTTCAGTGTCAATTTGCTGACATTGGTCTCTTGTTGAGAAATATTGTAAGAGATAATCCACTTGAGTCGGCTTTCAATGCTCTGAATTGACAAAAATATTGGTCTTCAAATATTCAACTTATATTCAGTCGGCTTAAAGATATAAAACTTGCCGGTTTATGAGTACCAAAATTGTCGGGTTATAAATAGATGATGCCAAGTCATAATTGTCGCCGACTCCGGTTTATGATTTTTGCAGACACCAGGTCAATCTGATTTACTCAAAACTGAGAATTTGAAGATTTTCTCCCTTATATCCATATTACCTGTAGCCCCCAAGGGCCGGTTTAATCAGCATGAATAAGCCGGGACTTATCACCATGGCTTTAAATAAAATCCAGTTGTGTAGCCCCCATGAGTCGGCTATAGTCATAGTAGTGTAGCCGGGTCATCCTAGAATTGTCTTGAATTTTCGACAGGAGCAATTGGTAGCCCCTAAGGGCCGGCTCATTAGGATGTGATGATTCGGGTCTTCAATGAAGTAAGCAAAAAATGACTTTGCATTAGCCCCCAAGTGCCATGGTGCATGCTGGCAGTGACATGGGACTTGCATATTTGATGTAATCTCAACTTGAATAATGTAGCCCCCAAGTGCCGGGTTGTAAGCCTGCAGCGACTCGGGACTATTCCTTTCATTGTAGAATAAATCATATCCATTGATAAAATAATAGCCATTGCGCCAAAGCGACTTTGAAAACCTCAATCATAATATTATAGTGAAAATCCAGCCAAGTTTGGCTATTTAAAGATTCAAATACCTTATCTGTTGACAAGTAAATCCGGAGTTTAAATACTCGGCGACTCTTGGCCGATGGTGATTTATTACGCCTCCATTGTAAGCCGGAAATTTTATAACCCGGCGGCTTATAGCCTTTGAGAAAACCAAGAATTGACAACCCTTTTGAGACACCAATTTCAATCTTTGATGATGGGCTTGAACTTAATCATTTATGTAAGTCATAGCCCTGTAAATCCTGCACAGAGTTTAAACAACATATGCCCTAGCGACTTAACGTTAAAAGCCAGGGCGGGTAATCACCCAAATGTAGTCTTATCCTGCACACAAGTAGATCACAAGATCCCTTGGCGGTTTACCGCAGGGCGGGTCATAATATCTCACATATAACCACTATGATATTGAATTTGCACTGCCGGGTTATGTGACCTGTGCAGTAAGGGTGATAACCCAATCTTTAGGAATCAAGACTTCCAAATGTTTATGATTGTCATATGATGGCGACTTATTATCCAAAGTCAAACCGGGTTAAATAGCAACCACTCATATACACTTTAGATATGATCAAAAGAGCTTCAAATAAAATCCGAAAACTGTTTGCAAAAAGAGACTTCAAAATTTTTGAGGCTTCTGATTCGAATACGATCAGAAAACCGTCCCAAAGGGGTTAAGCTAAGATTCGAATACGATCATATAGCCCCAGTGGCTTTGGCGTTGCCGATCAAGAGGGTACCGACAGCTATGTTCTCTTTGGTTCGAATACGACCTATGTTTGAACAGGAAGCCCCCAAATGACCTTGAGAGTTGTTTAACGACGCTGATTCGAATACGATCCACGTCGGTTCCCAAAGGGGGTTGAGCTATGGTTCAAATATGACCAAGAAACTCCCCAATGAGCTTGGCAGTGTGCCGATCAAAAGGGTACCGACAGCTATGTTCTCTTTGGTTCGAATACGACCTATGTTTGAACAGGAAGCCCCCTAGTGATCATGAGAATATTTAACGACTCTGATTCGAAGGCCCGTGCCAGGCCCGTGCCGCCAGGCCCGTGCCAGCCCGCCCGGGCCCCGATCTGGGCTCCGAGGCCCGCAGCCAGCCCGAGCGCCCGCTCCCTCCACCGCCGCCCGGCTCCCGTCGCCGGCCACCTCCACCGCCGCCTCGCGCCTCCCGCCGACAACCCCGGCAGCCCCGCCGAGCCTCCTCCGCCGCCAGGCCAGCGCCGCCCGTCTCCTTCCTCGTCAGCTCCGCCGCCGATGCGCCCGCGCCTCGCCGGCGACCTCCAGTCGCCGCCGCCTCTGAACCCCGCCGCCGGCCGTCTCCCCGGCCAGATCCGGCCTGGCCACGGCCGGATCCGCCGTCCCCTCCGTCTCCGGCCTCCCCGCCGGTCCCCAGGCTCGGCCCCGCCTCGTCTCGCATTCGCCGGAGCGGCGCCGGGATCCGCCGCCGTCATCCCGCTCGCCGTTGACCTCCAGTCGCCGCCACGTGGGCCCCGCGGCCCAGCCCAGCGTCGGGCGCTGCCCCGGCCTGCCTCCTCAACCCCCTGATGGCCCAGCCCAGCACCGACAGGCCCAAGGGCCCTAGGTGAGCTCCGGTTTGCTTAAACCCCGCCCGTGCGTAGAATAGCTAAGTCGCTCTCAGCTGTTTTTTTTCCTGATTTTGGCCAAGTCCTTAAATGCTTGCATTATCATGCCATGTTCTCTGCATCATAACTTTGTGCATGCATGTCCGTTTTGTGCGTGTAATATGTCAAATTGTTCGTCTCGTGATGCTCTTCATTTTGTTCAATTGAACCATGTTCATTAGAGGTCATCTTGATGCCCAAATCTCTGTTAGAAGAGGGCTAGTTGCTGCTATCCTCTGGTTCTCATCAGAACTTGGAGATTTGTCATTTTTGTATCATTTAATCTGTGCATCTTTTGAGCGTGAGCTCTACATGTGTTTTGAAGTATGCCATGCCATCTTTCCAATGGTGTAGTCCATGTATTTTGTTGATCTCTGTGGTGACTAGCACAAGCATGCAAAGTAGGCTCCGTAATATTTCTGATTTCAGGGACTTGGTGATTTCTCTAAGTCTTTGTCTGCTGTAATTTTGTTGCCATGTAAACTTGATGCCACAGAGAGATCCATGCATATTTTGGAGATGTACAGTAAGGATGTTTTGTAGCTATTGTTGTAATTGATCCATTCCTGCAATTGTTTGCATTTATGGAGTGCCATAGCATGACTCAATCTTGCTCTACTTTTGCTATAATATATTTCTGGCAGATTCTTAACATGATATGCATTTTGCCAAGCTTATTGTAGTTGATCCATACATGCTATGCTATTGTTCTTGCCATGGTTAGCTTCATAAACATGCCCTCTTGCTGTAGGTATGCTTGGTTTGTCATTCATTGCTCTATAGTGAGTGCATCAAGCTCACAAAAAGGCCTATATATTAATATTTCTGCCATGCTCTGTTTTCTGCTAAGTCTGACCTGATAACGAAACTTGCTATGTTTACATGCTTGCCATCATATCTTCTGGTCCTTTTTGGCTTATGGTCAGTAAGGGACTTTTGTCATATGCTTTGAGTAGATTCATGCAATGCTTTGTTTTGCCATGTTAAGTTCCTGTAGCATGTTGATATCGTGCTCTGAACATTGCAACCTGATGTCATTTCTGTCATGTCCAGTAATTTCACCAAGTCTGTGAACCTGTTATTATTTGCAATCTTGCCATGTCCTTTTGAGCATGTTCTAGTGATTTCTGGAGATAGCTCAGTGTCCATGTTTTGTTGTGCTTTACCTGTACATCATGCCCATGCCTTTTGTTTTCATGTTGAGTTGCTGTAGCATATTGTTTTGATGCTTGCTAGTTGCATAGTTGCTGTTTTGGCCAGATTGTTGCTATGTCTTGTTTGGAGTGTATGTGTTGCACCGTTGCTCCGTTGTGAGATGCTCTATATGAAACTTGCTTAGTTTTGCATGTAGTCTCATTTTATCTTGATGCATCCTTGTTTTGAGGTGATTGCTTGATGTTTGCATGCATTTTGCATCAATGCCATGTTTAACTTGTTTTGCTCATATCTTCTAGGCCGTAGCTCCGAATATAATGAACTTTATATGTAACTTGACTAGAATTTCGTGTAGATCATCATGGTGCTCTTTAACTTGCTGTTTAACAACTTCAACGTAATGCTTGTTCAGTTCTGGACCTATTTCGAAATTTGCATATGAGGACTTACCGGAATTGTTATATGTTGTTTCCGGCCTCATTTAAACTTGCCTTGGTGTGTTGTTCTTGTATGCATCATCTTTTGTCATGAATAGCTTCATATAGTCTTGTAATGCATCATTCTTGGTTGAGCATCATGCCTTGTTCTTGTGTGGTGTGTTTACCTTGTTGTGTGCCTCTTCTCGATAGTTCCCGTGTCGTTGCGATCGTGAGGATTCGTTCGTCTTCGTGGCTTCATCTTCTTCATGGATCCGTTCTCCTTCCTAGCGGGATTTCAGGCAAGATGACCGTCACCTTGGATCTCATTACTATCATTGCTATGCTAGTTGCTTCGTTCTATCGCTTTGCTGCGCTACCTATTCACTTGCTCCTCAAGCCTCCCATATTGCCATGAACCTCTAACCTTGTCACCCTTCCTAGCAAACCATTGTTTGGCTATGATACCGCTTTGCTCAGCCCCTCTTATAGCGTTGCTAGCTGCAGGTGAAGATGAAGATTGCTCCATGTTGGATTATATTTATGTTGGGATATCACAATATCTCTTATATTATTAATGCATCTATATATTTTGGTAAAGGGTGGAAGGCTCGGCCTTATGCCTGGTGTTTTGTTCCACTCTTGCCGCCCTAGTTACTGATATACCGGTGTTATGTTCCCGGATTTTGCGTTCCTTACACGGTTGGGTGATTTATGGGACCCCCTTGACAGTTCGCCTTGAATAAAACTCTTCCAGCAAGGCCCAACCTTGGTTTTACCATTTGTCCAGCCTATTTCTTTTCCCTAGGGAGTCGCTCTCTCGAGGGTCATCTTATTTTACCCCCCGGGCCAATGCTTGTCTAAGTGTTGGTCCGAACTAGAGCCACTTGCAGCGCCACCTCGGGGAAAACTTGAGGTCTGGTTTTAGTTGTACGTAGTGCTCATCCGGTGTTGCCCTGAGACCGAGATATGTGCAGCTCCTATCAGGATGTCGGCGCATCGGGCGGCTTTGCTGGTTTTGTTTTACCATTGTCGAAATGTCTTGTAACCGGGATTCCGAGACTGATCGGGTCTTCCCGGGAGAAGGAATATCCTTCGTTGACCGTGAGAGCTTATCATGGGCTAAGTTGGGACACCCCTGCAGGGTTTTATCTTTCGGAAGCCGTGCCCGCGGTTATGTGGCAGATGGGAATTTGTTAATATCCGGTTGTAGATAACTTGACACTTGACCTTAACTAAAACGCATCAACCGCGTGTGTAGCCGTGATGGTCTCTTCTCGGCGGAGTCCGAGAAGTGAACATGGTTTCTGGGTTATGCTTGACGTAAGTAGGAGTTCAGGATCACTTCTTGATCATTGCTAGTTCACGACCGATCCTTTTGCTTCTCTTCTCGCTCTCAATTGTGTAAGTTAGCCACCATATATGCTTAGCCGCTGCTGCAACCTCACCACCTTATCCATTCCTTTCCCTTTAAGCTTTGCTAGTCTTGATACCCATGGTAATGGGATTGCTGAGTCCTTGTGGCTCACAGATTACTACACCACCAGTTGCAGGTACAGGTTTATGCGATGATCATGACGCGAGAGCGATGTTTTTCTTGTTCGGAGTACTTCTTCTGCTTCTTCTTCGTTCAGGGGATAGGTTCCAGGCCGGCAGCCTGGGCTAGCAGGGTGGATGTCGTTTGATCTTCTGTTTATGTTTCATCCGTAGTCGGATGTTGAGCTTATGAATGTTGTATTGATGTATATTTGCGGCATTTGTATGCCTTGTATGTATCCCCGAATATTATGTAATGTTGATGTAATGATATCCACCTTGCAAAAGCGTCTTCAAGATGCGCTTCTATCCTTTGGTGGGACCGTCGAGTTCCTTTAGGATAGGGTCGCATCTTGGGCGTGACAGTTGAAGCCTTACGCTCCTTGGATTATGAGATTCCTCAGAACAAGGTCTTCAGTCAACTACAAGGCTAACTTTCAGAATCATCTCAGCTACTTGCCCCCCATTGAAGTCCTCAAACGGACATTTTCCTCAGCTGATGAAAAGGGCAAGGCCACTGCTGTTATTGATGAAGGCATTCGTCCATTGGATGGTCAGTTTCGCAAAGCTGCATCTTACTCCACCAATGATGACTCTGCCACTCATGACTCTGCCGCAAATGCTTCAAAGAAAAATCCTCAAGGCACAGCTCCAAGGGTGATGACTGATCGTGAGCTTCTCCTCAGTATTCACCAGAAGGTCGATCGCAACCACAAATGGGTTAAGCGTCAGTTTGGTTCTATTCTTCACAACATGACTGCTACACACAATGCAGTGAAGAAAAACCATTACTACCTCCATGAAATCTTCGGTCACACCTGGGCTGTTCTTCACATTTGTATGGTGAAGAAGATCTGAAGCAAATGGGTCTCAAGCAGGACTTTGACTGGTCTCAGCCACCAGCGAAGAAATTCAAGAAGGTCAAAGTTCCCTCCTTGGTAGCCAACTCATATTCTTCATCACGCGACACGGACGAGCATGAAGATTTGGACGACACTGCGGCAGGCCCTACAACAACAACCGACCCCAACAACTTTGGCGCTCCTTCATCAACATGATATTCTTCAGGGGCGTTAGTCCTCATTTTCAATCCTTTTGGTCATTCGATGACAAAGGGGGAGAAATTTGAGTTAGTCTTCAAGCGGGTCTACCTATATGGGCATTTTTTGCTAAGTTACAACTCTCGTTCTTTTGAAGACTTTGCTGGATCTAGTTGTAAACTTAAACCCTATGGTGTCTGATACTTTTGTTGTGTTATTCTGCATGCTTATTCCTCATTAATGTTAATGCACACATGCTAAATTACATCAGTCACCATATTTCATCATGCATTTCAAATTCTTCATGTTATATGTCAAATGCGTGTATGAATTACAAGATATAGGGGGAGATCTCCATGATACTACTCTTCTAGTGTGCATTGCTTCAAAAGCAAATTCCTCACTATGCACATCTTCAGGGGGATTTCTTCTATATCTCGCAATCAAATTTCTCAATATCAGTATTTACACTTCATATGTTTATGCCCGTTGAAAACTTAACCTATATTGTCATCAATCACCAAAAAGGGGGAGATTGTAAGTGCATCTAGTGCCCCTTAGTGATTTTGGTGTATTGAAGACTTATAGGTTAAGGGACTGATGCGTTTGTAAGTGTACACAGGTCTATAAGTCTATGAGGAGTTTGATATTTACAGAGAAAGTTGACCCCTAAAAATGAAGTTCTTCGACTGAAGACTTTGGATTTCTGAAGACTTTCTGAAGACTTTGAAAGTGAGGAAATTGGTGTGACCTTGAAGACTTGGTATTCATTCGAGGAACATGAAGCGTGAAGACTTTTTTTTCGTAGTTTCATTTTCTCTTTCTTGAGTCAGAGGAAACACCGTACTGTTAAAGGGGGTCGAGGAAATACTAAGGAAAAATTTCCATGTGATGCTCAACTCAAAATCCTACACCTACCAATCCCTTCGAGTGAAGCCATTAGAAATCTCATACAGTTCAGTCAATTTCCTCAGTGACAGAGACGAAGCTCTTCTGGTCTCTGAGGAATTTGTTCTGACTGAGGAGTTAGGAATTTGCCAGTGCGGATTGCCTACAAGTGAGGAACATGATAGCCCTGTGGAATTTGATAGTCAAATTTCCGACCGTTGCTGTGCTATGCGCCAGCTGTCCCAAATATCTACCCACCTAACGGTCATATCATTGAAGGGCATTTATGTCTTATCATGTCGGGCTGCTCCCTAGGCTATAAATAGCCGTCCCCTACAACCACTAGCTGGTTGGCTGCTCCGAGAGAAACTGACACTTGTCATTTGAGAGCATCCCATCCTCCGAGGACTTTGAGCGAAAATCATCAAGTGAGGAAACCCAAACCCAAACACCTACAAACCCAAAGTGATTGAGCATCACTGCAGAGATTAATCCTGAGTGGATCCGATGCTTGTTACCTTTGAAGACTGTGCATCTTCCAGACGGTTAGGCGTCATGGTCTAGAGCACCCAAGAGGAAATTGTGGATCGCCGAGTGACCGGGTTTGTGAAGGTTTGGAAGTCACCTGAAGACTTACCACGAGTGATTGGGCGAGGTCTGTGTGACCTTAGCTCAAGGAGAATACGGTGAGGGCTGTGTGTCCGGGACTATGTGTCTTCAGGTTTAAATACCTAGCCGCTCCAACTAGACGTACAACTGTCACATCAGTTGGAACTGGTCTACCAAATCATTGTCTTCACCAAGCCTACTGGTTCTATTTCCTCAACTCTTTCATTTCCTCATTACTGTGTTGTGTGCTTGTTCATATCTGTTTGAAGACTTTGACTGAAGACTTTCTCAATTTCCTCAATTCAATTTCTTCAGTCTGTTTGTCTTCTTCCTGTCTTATCCTACGTTTACGTTTTCTGTACTCTGTGCTTGTTTTCATTTCATCATGATGACCATGCTTCTGTTCTGTTATGTTAGCATCTGAGTACTTATTCCGCTGCAAGTAGTTCTTCGCTTAGGAATTTCCTCACCCTGAAATTCCTCAGTGAAGAATTCATAAAAATCGCCTATTCACCCCCTCTAGTCGACTTAACGCACTTTCAGCATGGAACAATAAAAAATTATAGATACGTTGGAATCGTAGCAGTCACCCGCACCTGCGGCTCCTAGGGGAGGCATGCCCTTCATTTTAGGTATGACGGGGCTTCGATGCTCTTCTTCAGGGTCTTCGAGGAGGATTGCGAATGCCTGGAGTGCTACCCTCGAGGCGACAGTAGTGGTGGTGGGGCCTCACGCGATGAACCTGCCCTTGGCCGCTACTCCTCCGGCAGCAGTGGTGCCTCCTCCGGACCAAGCTCAAGCGACGACGACTACAGCGAGCCACCGCGTCGCCGCGCCCGGGCCTAGGAGGGGAATGACGCCGACTAGGCGTCACGACATGGCAGGCGGCGCCTCCTAAGTCGTGGTCCCTGGGAGGACTTTTCTTTTGTTTTATTCCTACATGAAAATCATGAAGAGCCCCGAGGGTGTCTGTAAGAACCGTGGCGCTGGCGCCTTAATGTTAACAATTCCCAACTTATGTCATGATTGCATCTCTCGCTTGAGCATGGGTCCCCTTTTACTCTCGCGGTAGCTTAGTGCCCTACGCTAATAGGACCTAGTCCCCAGGTAAGCTTCGGTCGTCGCTGGTATGCCAGGTCGCGATGCCGTGGTCCAGGTCAAGAGGCGAGCGGCCCAAGGTCCGGTAGGAGCCCCCGAGACGCGATGCTCAGGGGGTCCCCTTAGGCATGCAAGCGGCTCCCAAAAGATCAAGAGGGGTAGTTCCTTGCCCGAGCAGGGTCCCAAGAAAGCAAAGTGTTGGGAGCAAGGCTCGCGCTGATGCGTGCGAGATAACTTAGCTTAGCATTTTCGGCTTGCGGTGGTTCCTCCGTCGCGGGGGTGAACTTCTTCGGCCTTTTGATCCTGAGTATGCTCCTTGTCCTATAATGAATTAAGGCGAACCCCATGAGGGGTGCGTGAGAAGACCGATGTCCATTATATTTCGAAATGGGGGCGCCACCGGCGCAGGGTTGCGCCCCTCCCCCAGTACCCTTCCACAAGGTTTGCGAACCCACTTCTCCCACTCGTCGTGGTGCTCTATGTTCTCAGGACCGGGCCCTCGAGCAGGGCTCAGTCTCCACTAGTATGCCAGGGCGCGACGCCGTGGTCAAGGCCAGGGGGTGAGGGCCCGAGAGCCAGTAGGATCCCCTAAGGCGCGATGCTCAAGGGCCCCCCTTCTGACGTGCAAGCGACTTGCGCGAGAATGGAGTGGCTCGCCCCACATGAGTGCCTTGGAGGGGTCGTGCCCATGGTACGCGGTGCGGCATCCTACTGAGGTGGTGAGGTGTTGGCGAAGCCGCTCGAGGTCCTGTCTCCGGAGGCTCCTACGCATTAGTTACTCATGAAATACAAGGGGCCGCCACGCTTGCTGATCTGCCCGTGATCATTCCGCGAGAAGACGAAGGCACTAAGGACTTGGTGAGGTGAAGTGTGCGAGGCCGGCCTGTGAGCCGGAGCTTAGTCCCTTAGGTTTGTCAGCGCTGCAGGGATAGACCTGAGCACAGGTGCCGTGCTGGTAGCCCCCCTTGCGGGACGTGCAAGGGGTGGATTATCAATGTGCGGGGGCCGCAAGGGTAACTCCAGAAGTGACAGATCATCGGGCACAATGTTAATAACCATAAGAACTTAGACAAGGATAACTGGTCCATAATACATGAATTGAAACGACGCAACTGCAGGGGCAGGCCCTAGCAGCCTGAGGATGATGCAGCCCGGGGGGCTCCCTCAATCTGAAGAAACCAAAAATTCACATGGCACCATCATTGTGGAAGCGTCAGGGTAGCTGAAGAAAAGTGTCGCACAAGCTGCTCCTCATGAGCCGGGCGGCTCCTGAGGCCTAGGGAGCTCGGGAGGGTCCGGAGCCTCCTCCGATGGGACCGCATGGCTCCTGGCCTCGTGAGCCACCATAGCATGCTGTGCGAAGTGCTGGTATGAGGCGGCCATGTTCAGCGGGCCAAACGGCATGCAGACGTAGCTGCAGGGATAGCCCCCACTCCGGCCGACGCGGGACGACCAGAAGAGGTCCTACGAAGCAGCCCTGTTGAGGCCTGGTATGTTGATGCAGACACGCAGCTCGCTACCTTGTCAAGGGCTGCAACTACACTTGGAGGCCGTGCGGGGCAACGCTCGCCGTGCATGGCCCTTTCCTCATGAAGCTGTTCGATCACCTTGATGATGAACTCTCACGCACCTGGCGCCTCGTGTCATGCGCCTTGCTCGCGGGGGCGTGCATCGAAGCGCGCCTCCAAGTGGTGCCTGACCACCTCCCTTGTCGCACTGGTTAGGTCTGAGGCTCTCCAGACGGGATCCCCCAAGCCTGTCCCGAGGGAAGCGTCGGGCGTGCCTTCCTATGCGGGAGGAAGGGGCACCCCAGCAGCGGGTGCGTGGCCTAAGGCACCATCGGCAGGTGCCCCAGCCTCCTGACGACTCTTGAGGAGGAGCTGCTTCTTCTTCTTTGGGGTGGTCTCAGGAGGCAAGAAGGCGCCCTCGTCATCTGGGTTGTCAGCCGCCACGGCTTAGTAGGCGCACTTGAGGGAGCACGCGACATCCTTCTTATCGCAAGCGACCGTGATGACACCGCTGCTCCCTGGCATCTTGAGGACATTGTAGCCGTGGTGAGTTGCCACCATGAACTTGGCGAGGGCCGGATACCCAAGGATGGCGTTGTACGGGAGGCCAATGTGGGCGACGTCGAAGTCGATGAGCTCGGTGTGGTAGTTATTGCAGTTGCCGAAGGTGACTGGGAGGCGTATCTGCCACAGGGGGATGGTGGAGCCGTCGTTCACCCCTGAGAAAGGCTTGGTTGGGAGGAGCTGGTCATAGGGCACTTGGAGTGTCTCAAATGTCTCGACAGAGAGAACATTGAGCCATGTGCCACCGTTGATGAGGGTCTTGGTGACGAGGACGTTGCTGATGGTGGGCGTGCAGAGCATGGGAAGCGCGCCTCTAGCGGCCGAGCACTTGAGGTGATCCTTGGAGTCGAAGGTGATAGCGTACTACGACCACTTGAGGGGATGCGTAGCCTCGAGCCTCGGGAGGTCTGCTTTCACCTCACGAGCGAACTGCTTGAAGATGTGTTGCGAGGCTAGGGCCTGCGCGCCATCCAGGATGCAGGCAATAGCACAGGGTTCTTAGAAGCCCCCAGCCCCCTCGTCCTGATGGTTTTCATCGTTCCTCCTTGTCGGCGGCGGAAGTGAAGGGAGGCCAGCATTGCCCTGAGGACGGGCCTCACAAGGCTGATCATGCTAGTACCCATTGCGAGGCTCGTCGCGCCAGGGGTCCTCATGAGGCTGATCACGCCAATCCTGGCGAGGATCACAGTTGTCCCATCGGCCTCCGCCGCGGCCTCCTCCGGGGTCGTAGCCCCGGTCACCACGCTCGGGGTGGCGACCAAGGTGCCCATCGCGAAGGGCCATGAGCTCTTGGCAATCGTTGGTGTTGTGGTTGTGCACGTTGTGGAAGATGTAGAACGGATGGTTGCCCCTGGGAGGTTCATCATGGTCGCGGCCATGCTTCATCTTAGGTTCAGCCGCAAGCACGGCGGGACCTTTGCGCTTCACCTCCTTAGCCTTGGCCTTCTTATCCTCAGGATCGGTCTCAGGAAGCTCCAGGAGGGAGAGGCGGCCCTCCTCGGCCCTTGCACACTTGTTCGCCAGGTTGAACATCTCCAGGGCCGAGCACAGGTCCTCGTTGATGGCGAGCTCCTCCTTCATCTTGATGTCCCGGACGCCTTCAGAGAACACTGAGATGATGGCCTCTTCGGACGCCTTCGGGATCCTGAGCCGAACGTTCGTGAAGCATTGTATGTACTTGTGCCAGCTCTCGCGAGGCTGTTGCTTCACGCGCCGCAGGTCGCCCACCGCAGGAGCGCGGTCGTGGGTGCCATGGAAGTTGGCGATAAAGCGCTCGCGAAGCTCGTCCCAGGAGGAGATCGAACCCTCCGGGAGATGCAGGAGCTAGGAGCGCGTGCCATCCTTGAGGGCCATGGGGAACCAATTCGCCATGAACTTCTCATCCCCGTTCGTCGCCTCGATGCTCAGCAAGTAGAGCTGGAGGAACTCCGCGGGGTCAGGGCTGCCGTCGTAACATGGAGGCAGATCTGGCTTGAACTTGTCGGGCCAGACGACGCGGTGCAGCTTGCTACCTCTTGAGCACTGCATTGGTTTTCCCTTGAAGAGGAAAGGGTGATGCAGTAAAGTAGCGTAAGTATTTCCCTCAGTTTTTGAGAACCAAGGTATCAATCTAGTAGGAGATTACGCTCAAGTCCCACGCACCTACACAAACAAATAAGAATCTCGCAACCAATGTGATAAAGGGGTTGTCAATCCCTTCACGGTCACTTACGAGAGTGAGATCTGATAGAGATGATAAGATAATATTTTTAGTATTTTTATGATAAAGAGTAAAAGTAAAGATTGCAAGGTAAATAAAGATAGAAATAACTTGTTGACGGAAGATTAATATGATGGAAAATAGACTCGGGGGCCATAGGTTTCACTAGTGGCTTCTCTCAAGAGCATAAGTATTACGGTGGGTAAATGAATTACTGTCGAGCAATTGTTAGAATTGAGCATAGTTATGAGAATATCTAGGTATGATCATGTATATAGGCATCACGTCCGTGACAAGTAGACCGAAACCATTTTGCATCTACTACTATTAGTCCACACATCGACCGCTATCCAGCATGCATCTAGAGTATTAAGTTCATAAGAACAGAGTAACGCTTTAAGAAAGATGACATGATGTAGAGGGATAAACTCATGCAATATGATATAAACCCCATCTTTTTATCCTCGATGGCAACAATACAATACGTGCCTTGCTGCCCCTGCTCTCACTGGGAAAGGACACCGCAAGATTGAACCCAAAGCTAAGCACTTCTCCCATTGCAAGAAAGATCAATCTAGTAGGCCAAACCAAACTGATAATTCGAAGAGACTTGCAAAGATAACCAATCATACATAAAAGAATTCAGAGGAGATTCAAATATTGTTCATAGATAATCTTGATCATAAACCCACAATTCATCGGATCTCGACAAACACACCGCAAAAGAAGAGTTACATCAAATAGATCTCCAAGAGAATCGAGGAGAACTTTGTATTGAGATCCAAAGAGAGAGAAGAAGCCATCTAGCTAATAACTATGGACCCGAAGGTCTGAGGTAAACTACTCACACATCATCGGAGAGGCTATGGTGTTGATGTAGAAGCCCTTCGTGATCAATGCCCCCTCCGGCAGGACGCCGGGAAAGGCCCCGAGATGGGATCTCACGGGTACAGAAGGTTGCGGCGGTGGAATTAGGTTTTCGTGGTCGCTTCTGATGGTTTGGGGGTACGTAGGTATATATAGGAGGAAGAAGTAGGTCGGTGGAGCTACGAGGGGCCCATGAGGGTGGAGGGCGCGCCCAGGGGGTAGGCGCGCCCCTACCTCGTGGCTTCCTCGTCTGTTTCTTGACGTCCACTCCAAGTCCTCTGGATCACGTTTGTTCCGAAAATCATGTTCCCGAAGGTTTCATTCCGTCTGGACTCCGTTTGATATTCTTTTTCTGCGAAACACTGAAAGAGGCAAAAAACAGCAATTTGGGCTGGGCCTCCGGTTAATAGGTTAGTCCCAAAAATAATATAAAAGTGTATAATAAAGCCCATTAATCATCCAAAATAGAATATAATATTGCATGGAACAATAAAAAATTATAGATACGTTGGAGACGTATCAAGCATCCCCAAGCTTAATTACTGCTCGTCCTCGAGTAGGTAAATGATAAAAACAGAATTTTTGATGTGGAATGCTACTTAGCATAATTTTCAATGTAATTCTCTTATTTGTGGTATGAATATTCAGATCCGAAATATTCAAGATATAAGTTTAATATTCACATAAAAGTAATAATACTTCAAGCATACTAACTAAGCAATTATGTCTTCTCAAAATAACATGGCGAAAGAAAGTTCATCCCTACAAAATCATATAGTTTGGTCATGCTTCATTTTCGTCACACAAGAATGTTCTCATCATGCACAACCCCGATGACAAGCCAAGCAATTGTTTCATACTTTAGTAATTTCAAACTTTTTTCAACTTTCACGCAATATGTGAGCGTGAGCCATGGATATAGCACTATGGGTGGAATAGAGTGTGGTGATGGGGGTTATGTGGAGAAGACAAAAAAGGAGAAAGTCTCACATTGACGTGGCTAATCAACGGGCTAGGGAGATGCCCATCGATTGATGTCAATGCAAGGAGTAGGGATTGCCATGCAACGGATGCACTAGAGCTATAAATGCATGAAAGCTCAACAATATAAACTAAGTGGGTGTGCATCCAACTTGATTGCTCACAAAGACCTAGGGCATTTGAGGAAGCCCATTGTTGGAATATACAAGCCAAGTTCTATAATGAAAAATTCCCACTAGTATATGAAAGTGATAAAACAAGAGACTCTCTATCATAAAGACCATGGTGCTACTTTGAAGCACAAGTATGGAAAAAGGATAGTAACATTGCCCCTTTTTATTCTTCTTTTTTGGGGCCTTTTTTATTTGGCCTTTCTCTTTTTTTTTTCTTTTTTCTGGGACAATGCTCTATGAATGATGATCATCACACTTATATTTATTTACAACTCAATGATTACAACTCGATACTAGAACAAAGTATGACTCTATATGAATGCCTCCGGCGGTGTACCGGGATGGGCAATGAATCAAGAGTGACATGTATGAAAAATTATGAACGGTGGCTTTGCCACACATACGATGTCATGCAAGGCAATATGACAATGATGAAACGGTGTCATGATAAACGAAATGGTGGAAAGTTGCATGGCAATATATCTCGGAATGGCTATGGAAATGCCATAATAGGTAGGTATGGTGGTTGTTTTGAGGAAGATATAAGGAGGTTTATGTGTGATAGAGCGTATCGTATCACGGGGTTTGGATGCACCGGCAAAGTTTGCACCAACCCTCAAGGTGAGAAACGGCAATGCACGGTACCGAAGAGGCTAGCAATGATGGAAGGGTGAGAGTGCGTATAATCCATGGACTCAACATTAGTCCTAAAGAACTCACATACTTATTGCAAAAATCTACAAGTAATCAAAAACCAAGCACTACGCGCATGCTCCTATGGGGATAACTTTGTAGGAAAAGACCATCGCTCGTCCCCGACCGCCACTCATAAGGAGGACAATCAAAGAACACCTCATGTTTCAAATTTGTTACACAACGTTCACCATACGTGCATGCTACGGGACTTGCAAACTTCAACGCAAGTATTTCTCAAATTCACAACTACTCAACTAGCACAACTTTAATATCACTAGCTCCATATCTCAAAACAATCATCAAGCATCAAACTTTTCTTAGTATTCAAAGCACTTATAAGAAAGTTTTTACTAATCTTGGATGCCTATCATATTAGGACTAATTTCTCAATTTAAGCAAATTACCATGCTGTTTTGTAGGATTCTCAAAATGATATAAGTGAAGCATGAAAAAGCAATAGTTTCTATAAAACAAAACCACCACCGTGCTCTAAAAGATATAATTGAAGCACTAGAGCAAAAACTATATAGCTCAAAAGATATAAGTGAAGCACATAGAGTATTCTAATAAATTCCGAATCATGTGTGTCTCTCTCAAAAGGTGTGTACAGCAAGGATGATTGTGGTGAACTAAAAATCAAAGACTCAAATCATACAAGACGCTCCAAGCAAAACACATATCATGTGGTGAATAGAAATATAGCTCCAAGTAAAGTTACCGATGGATGAAGACGAAAGAGGGGATGCCTTCCGGGGCATCCCCAAGCTTTGGCTTTTTGGTGTCCTTAGATTTAACTTGGGGTGCCTTGGGCATCCCCAAGCTTAGGCTCTTTCCACTACTTGTTCCATAATCCATCAAATCTTTACCCAAAACTTGAAAACTTCACAACACAAAACTTAACAGAAAATCTCGTGAGCTCCGTTAGCGAAAGAAAACAAAACACCACTTCAAGGTACTGTATTGAACTCATTATTTATTTATATTGGTGTTAAACCTACTGTATTGCAACTTCTCTATGGTTTATAAACTATTTTACTAGCCATAGATTCACCAAAATAAGCAAACAACACACGAAAAACAGAATCTGTCAAAAACAAAACAGTCTGTAGTAATCTGTAACTAACGCAAACTTCTGGAACTCAGACAAATCTACCAAAATAGGAAGACCTAGATAATTTTTTTATTGATCTACTGCAATTGGAATCAGTATTTTATCACGTACTGGTGATTTTTAACAATTGTTTTCGTGAACAGAAAGTTTCTGTAATTCTCAGCAAGATCAAAAAACTATCATCCAAGAAGATCTTATAGGTTTAACTTGGCACCAACACTAATTAAAACATAAAAACAAATCTAACCAGAGGCTAGATCAAAGATTTATTCCTAAACAGAAGCAAAAAAGCAAAAAAAAACTAAAAATAAAATTGGGTTGCCTCCCAACAAGCGCTATCGTTTAACGCCCCTAGCTAGGCTTAAAAGCGAAGATAGATCTAGGTATTGCCATAATAATGATAAGGCAAATCATGAAAACTTCTCTCATATTCTCTACATTCAGCAGCAAGTTTTCTTTGAGACAAGCAAAAATAATCGAAATGGCTAAATTTAATGGGACAAAAGTCCCCAAGATGAATCTCGGGTGGTATGGGTTCCTCCTTTGGCCCCTTATATTGCACAACCAATTCATCATTACAAGCATTCTTTTGGCAAAAAGTCACAAGCCTTTGTTCAGGAGAAAAACCTAACCCATTATTCTGAATGGCAAGATCATCATTAAGTTCGGAAATTCTATCAATTAAAACATCGGCTGGAACCTTTTTTCTAAGATTTTCATTATAAGCAACATGATCCAAAGATTGTCAACGCATTATGTCTTCTTGGTTAAAAAGGATAGCTTCTATGGGAGGATGACCAGCATCTACCCTATAATGCGCAAAAATTTCTTTAGCCTCTTTCATTATGAATCTAAATTCATGGGCCAAAAAGATAGTAGCAGCACACTTAACAGAAGAGTGCTCAATATTAGAAAATTCTAGAAAAATTCTTTGTATGCAAGGATGCATATGAAGAAATTGCCTTTCAAGTTCAACTACGAGCAAAGATATCGCATCTGCAAGGCTACTAGTTCTATGAAGAATAGAGCCACCCATGATGGGCAAAGCACCGGCACAAGTAAAGAAATCTTGAATAACTCCTTTCCCAATAATATTACCACTGCCGACTCGAAACTTTTTAGTATGCAAGATAGTAGGTTCCTCAAGAGGGTCATCGAAAGCATCAAAGTCTCCCGTGTTATTATTATTGCCTTCATTAACGATAACCTCCCCAGATTCAAACATAGTGGCAGCAAACTCAAGAAACACGAGAAGAAAAAGAAAGGAACGAGAGGGCGAATAAAACGACAAGGGTGAAGTGGGGGAGAGGAAAATGAGAGGCAAATGGCAAATAATGTAATACGAGGGATAAGAGTTTGTGATGGGTACTTGGTATGTCTTGACTTGTGCGTAGACTCCCCGGCAACGGCGCCAGAAATGGCTCGTTGACAGGAAATCAAATCTTGGCTTGACTTGGCGCGAATCTCCCCGGCAACGGCGCCAGAAATCCTTCTTGCTACCTCTTGAGCACTGCGTTGGTTTTCCCTTGAAGAGGAAAGGGTGATGCAGTAAAGTAGCGTAAGTATTTCCCTCAGTTTTTGAGAACCAAGGTATCAATCCAGTAGGAGACTACGCTCGAGTCCCACGCACCTACACAAACAAATAAGAACCTCGCAACCAACGCGATAAAGGGGTTGTCAATCCCTTCACGGTCACTTATGAGAGTGAGATCTGATAGAGATGATAAGATAATATTTTTGGTATTTTTATGATAAAGATTAAAAGTAAAGATTGCAAGGTAAGTAAAGATAGAAATAACTTGTTTACGGAAGATTAATATGATGGAAAATAGACCCAGGGGCCATAGGTTTAGTGGCTTCTCTCAAGAGCATAAGTATTACGGTGGGTAAACGAATTACTGTCGAGCAATTGATAGAATTGAGCATAGTTATGAGAATATCTAGGTATGATCATGTATATAGGCATCACGTCCGTGACAAGTAGACCGAAACCATTCTGCATCTACTACTATTACTCCACACATCGACCGCTATCCAGCATGCATCTAGAGTATTAAGTTCATAAGAACAGAGTAACGCTTTAAGAAAGATGACATGATGTAGAGGGATAAACTCATGCAATATGATATAAACCCCATCTTTTTATCCTTGATGGCAACAATACAATACGTGCCTTGCTACCAAAGCTAAGCACTTCTCCCATTGCAAGAAAGATCAATCTAGTAGGCCAAACCAAACTGATAATTCGAAGAGACTTGCAAAGATAACCAATCATACATAAAAGAATTCAGAGAAGATTCAAATATTGTTCATAGATAATCTTGATCATAAACCCAGAATTCATCGGATCTCGACAAACTCACCACAAAAGAAGAGTTACATCAAATAGATCTCCAAGAGAATCAAGGAGAACTTTGTATTGAGATCCAAAGAGAGGGAAGAAGCCATCTAGCTAATATTATGGACCCGAAGGTCTGAGGTAAACTACTCACACATCATTGGAGATGCTATGGTGTTGATGTAGAAGCCCTTCGTGATCAATGCCCCCTCCGGCAGGACGCCGGGAAAGGCCCCAAGATGGGATCTCACGGGTACAGAAGGTTGCGGCGGTGGAATTAGGTTTTCGTGGTCGCTTCTGATGGTTTGGGGGTACGTAGGGATATATAGGAGGAAGAAGTAGGTCTGTGGACCTACGAGGGGCCCATGAGGGTGGAGGGCGCGCCCAGGGGGTAGGCGCGCCCCTACCTCGTGGCTTCCTCGTTAGTTGCTTGACGTCCACTCCCAGTCCTCTGGATCACGTTTGTTCCGAAAATCACGTTCCCGAAGGTTTCATTCCGTTTGGACTCCGTTTGATATTCTTTTTCTGCGAAACACTGAAATAGGCAAAAAACAACAATTTGGGTTGGGCCTCAGTTTAATAGGTTAGTCCCAAAAATAATATAAAAGTGTATAATAAAGACAATTAATCATCCAAAGCAGAATATAATATAGCATGGAGCAATCAAAAATTATAGATACGTTGGAGACGTATCACAGCTCTGGGTGAAGGCACGATAGCCTGCCGCACTGACGGGTGCGGGCTGCATGGGTGGAGCTTGGTCTTGGTGCCCACACGCCACCGCCCCCGGCGGCGTGCGGTCTTAACGCGGCGGCCCAGGAAGCGCGCGCGCATCTCCTTGGGGCCGCTGCACCACCTCGCAACATGCTGCATCACGCGCAGGCGCCCCGCGCGGCGGGTCGCGTGGGTGCACACCGCTCCCGGGCTCAGGGTTGGCGCCACGCGGAGGAGGAGGTGGAGCGTTGTGGGACACGTCGCCCGCTTGGGATGGGGGGACGGAGCGAGCGGGATGACGCAGGGGCTTCACCCTCGGTGCTGACGAGCTCAGCGATGCGGCCAAGCCAGTCGTCGTAGCGGTCATCGGCGGGGCGGTAGCACAGCAGCTCGCGTGCCATGAGCAGCACAACTTGCGTGTTCGCCGGCCCACGGCGAGCATGGGAGGACAATGTCGTGGCTGGAGTGGGCGATGTTGTGGCGGTCCGGCCATCGTGCCGCACAGAAGGTGGCAGCGACGAATCCTGCTACTCATGGACGGCAAGGTTGGTGGCAGCGTTGGCCGTAGGGGAAGCAGAGCGGCGCGGGGCGCCGAGGCACACGGGCGCCATCGTAGCTACGTGAGCAGCCCGGCACTCGGCGCGGACCCGGTAGGCGTCGGCCATGGGAGCGACGGAGCGGAACTCGATGGAGGATCTCGACACGACCCTACCAAGCGTGCCAAATGTCGGATTCAAGGCTCCATAGACCCAAGAAGGTTCGAACTCTAGGGCGTGTGCGAAGATCTCAGTCTCTCAAGCTTTGAGCCCGTCGCCCCACAGCCTAGCCTAGCCGGATTCGCATGAACTGGGAAGAAGATGAATACGGCAGTTTACCCAGGTTCGGGTCACCTTGCGGTGTAAAACCCTACTCCTGCTTTGTGGTGGATTGGCCTCACGAGCGGGATTGTGAGGATTCGTTCAACTACGTTGGATCGTCTACTTCATGGACTCGATCTTATTCCGAGCGGGATTTCTGGCAAGATGACCATTATGTTGGATATCACTACTATCTTTGCTTTGCTAGTTGTCTTGATGCTATCGCTATGTCGCGCTACCTACCACTTGTTTTTCAAGCCTCCCAAATTGCCGTGATAAGCCTATAACCTTTCCACCATCCCAGCAAACCGTTGTTTGGCTATGTTACCGCTTTGCTCAACCCCTCTTATAGTGTTGCTAGTTGCAGGTGCAGTGTAGGTTGTTCCATGTTGGGACATGGATATCACGGGATATCACAATATTTATTATTTAATTAATGCATCTATATACTTGGTAAAGGGTGGAATGCTCGGTCTTTTGCCTGGTGTTTTGTTCCACTCTTGCTGCAATAGTTTCCGTCATACTAGTGTTATGTTCCTTGACGAGCGCTCCTAACACATGTGGGTGTATGGGAACCCCCTATCTATTCCCTTTGGTTTAAACTCCTCCAGCAAGGCCCAATTTGGTTTTAATTTGCCTAATAACAACTAAACCTTGCATAGGGACTTTCCGGACCCCGTGGATAATTAATCAACAAACCGGGTCAGTGCTCCTCATGAGTGTTGGTCCACCTACCTAGCAGTGAGCGGTGCCGCCTCAAGGCAACTCGATGGTATTTTGGCTATTGTCCACTTTGCATTGACGGTGTTGTCCTGAGAAAGAGATATGCGCGGCTCCTATCGGGGTGACGGCACACTGGGTGGTCTTGCTGGTTTAGTTTTTCCTTTGTTGACTGGCTTGTCCATCGGAATTCCTTACCTTAAGCATCGTGCTCTTCATGGTGTGAGGATGTTCCATAGGATGCACGTGGTAATTTATAATGGACTACTTGGAGCACCCCTACAGGGTTAAATCTTTTTGGAAGCCATGCCCGCGGTTATCTGACAGATTGGAAATTTATAATATCCGGTTGTAGAGAACTTGAGAACAGATCGGAATTAAAATACACCAATCGCGTGCATAACCGTGATCGTCTCTTTTTGAGTGAGTTCGAGAAGAGAACACGGTGGGGTTTTGTTTGACTCATAAGTAGTTCAGGATCACTCATTGATCATTACTAGTTTGCGACCATCATGCATAGTTACTTTCTTATTCTTGTACTCCTAAGTTTGCCACCATACAATGCTTAGTGCTGCTGCAACCTCACCACTTATCTATTCCATGCCCATTAAGCTTTACTAGTCTTGATATCAATGGTAATGGGATTGCAGAGTCCTCGTGGCTCACAGATTACTACAACAATAGTTGCAGGTACAGGTAATGCGATGATATGACGTGAGAGCGATGCTTGCTTGTTTTGGAGTTCTCCTTCTGCTTCTTCTTCGATCGAGGGATAGGTTCCTGGTCAGCAACCTGGGCTAGCAGGTTGGATGTCATTTGTGTTTTTCATTTGTTTTCATCCGTAGTCGGGTGCCGCTCTTCTGTATGATGTTTGATGTATTCATGTGGCGTTTGTATGCCTTTGTATGTATCCCCATTGGTGTTGTATATGGTACGATGTAATGATATCCACCTTGCACAAGCATCTTCGATATGCGCTTCTATCCCTAGTGGGACCTTTGAGTTCCGCTCTGATAGGATTGCAAACTGGGCGTGACAGTTAGTGTTATGCCTTTCTCTTTATATCGTAGACTTGATTTGAATAAGTTGACACCTACTGAAATATCTTTGCAAATGGCTGATAAATCAACTGCTATACCCGTCGGTATTTGTGAGGATGTGCCTGTTGTGGTTGCAAACGTTACTATTTTAACGGACTTTGTTATTCTTGATATACTCGAGGACGATAATATGTCGATCATCATTGGTAGACCCTTTTTGAATACTCCAAGGGTTGTTATTGATTGCAATTGTCGGATTTCGGGTTCCGCAGACCCTTGAGAGGTTCGAACTCTGGGGTGCGTGCGAAGAACTCGTCCTCCCTAGTCTGCCTACTCGCTAATCTCACTGCCTAGCTCGATGAACTGAATGGGAAAGAGACACAACAGTTTACCCAGGTTCAGGCCACCTTGCGGTGTAATACCCCACTCCTGCTTTGTGGTGGATTGGCCTCGAGGGGCTGGTGATGAACTTGTACAGTGTCAAACGTGAAGGAAATATGCCCTAGAGGCAATAATAAAGTTGTTATTTATATTTCCTTATATCATGATAAATGTTCATTATTCATGCTAGAATTGTATTAACCGGAAACTTAGTACATGTGTGAGTACATAGACAAAACTGAGTGTCCCTAGTATGCCTCTACTTGACTAGCTCCTTAATCCAAGATGGTTAAGTTTCTTGACCATAGACATGTGTTGTCATTTGATGAATGGGATCACATCATTAGAGAATTATGTGATGGACAAGTCCCATCCGTTAGCTTAGCATAATGATCATTTAGTTTTACTGCTGTTGCTTTCATCATGTGACTTATACATGTTCCTCAGACTATGAGATTATGCAACTCCCGAATACCGGAGGAACACCTTTTGTGCTATCAAACGTCACAATGTAACTGGGTGGTTATAAAGATGCACCACATGTGTCTCCGATGGTGTTTGTTGAGTTGGCATAGATCGAGATTAGGATTTTTCACTCCGTGTATCGGAGAGGTATCTCTGGGCCCTCTCAGTAATGCACATCACTATGAGCCTTGCAAGCAATGTGACTAATGAGTTAGTTATGGGATGATGCATTACGGAACGAGTAAAGAGACTTGCCAGTAACAAGATTGAACTCGGTATGAGGATACCGATGATCGAATCTCGGGCAAGTAACATACCGATGACAAAGGGAATGACATATGTTGTTATGCAGTTTGACCGATAAAGATCTTCGTAGAATATGTAGGAACCAATATGAGCACCCAGGTTCCGCTATTGGTTATTGACCAGAGATGTGTCTCGGTCAAGTCTACATAGTTCTCGAACCCATAGGGTCCGCACGCTTAACGTTCGATGATGATTTGTATTATGAGTTATGTGATTTCATGACCGAAGATTGTTTGGAGTCCCGGATGAGATCACAGACATGACGAGGAGTCATGAAATGGTCGAGAGGTAAAAATTGATATATTGGAAGGTTATATTCGGACACCGGAATTGTTCCGGAGTGATTCAGGTATTTTTCGGAGTACCGGGAGGTTACCGGAACCCCCCCCCCCTGGGGAAGTAGTGGGCCTTCATGGGCCTTAGTGGAAAGGAGATAATGGCCGGAAGGGTGGCCGCTCCCCCTCCCCGTGGCAAGTCCGAATTGGACGAGGGAGGGGGTGGCGCCCCCCTCTTTCCTTCTCCCTCTCCTCCTCCTTCCCTCCCTCCCCCTCTTGGAAAAGGAAGGGGAGTCCAACTAGGATTGGGAATCCTAGTTGGACTCCCCCTATGGCGCGTCCCTCCTGGCCGCCGGCCTCCTCCTCTCCCTCCTTTATATATGTGGCCAGGGGGCACCCCAAAGTACAACAGACAATCTCTTAGCCGTGTGCGGTGCCCCCCTCCACAGTTTAACACCTCGGTCATATTGTCGTAGTGCTTAGGCGAAGCCCTGCGTCGGTAACTTCATCATCACCGTCGCCACGCCGTCGTGCTGATGGAACTCTCCCTCGTCCTCAACTGGATCAAGAGCTCGAGGGACGTCATCGTGTGCTGAACGTGTGCTGAACACGGAGGTGCCGTACGTTCGGTACTTAGATCGATTGGATTGTGAAGATGTTCGACTACATCAACCGCATTACTAAACGCTTCCACTTTAGGTCTACGAGGGTACGTGGACACACTCTCCTGTCTCGTTGCTATGCATCTCTTAGATAGATCTTGCGTGATCGTAGGAATTTTTTTGAAATACTGCGTTCCCTCATAGTGGCATCAGAGCCAGGTCTATGCATAGATGTTATATGCACGAGTAGAACACAATGTGTTGTGGGCGATAATAGCCATACTGCTTACCACCAACGTCTTACTTTGATTCGGCAGTATTGTTGGATGAAGCGTCCCGGACCGACATTACATGACCGCGTTCATGAGACTGGTTCTACCGACGTGCTTCGCACACAGGTGGCTAGCGGGTGTCTGTTTCTCCAACTTTAGTTGAATCGAGTTTGACTACGGCCGGTCCTTGTTGAAGGTTAAAATAACACACTTGACGAAAAATCGTTGTGGTTTTGATGCGTAGGTAAGAACAGTTCTTGCTAGAAGCCCGTAGCAGCCACGTAAAACTTGCAACAACAAAGTAGAGGACGTCTAACTTGTTTTTGCAGGGCATGTTGTGATGTGATATGGTCAAGACGTGATGAGATATAAATTGTTGTATGAGATGATTATGTTTTGTAAATGTTATCGGCAACTGGCAGGAGCCTTATGGTTGTCGCTTTATTGTATGAAATGCAATCGCCATGTAATTGCTTTACTTTATCACTAAGCGGTAGCGATAGTCATACAAGCAATAGTTGGCGAGATGACAATGATGCTACGATGGAGATCAAGGTGTCAAGCCGGTGACGATGGAGATCATGACAGTGCATTGGAGATGGACATCAAAAGCAAAAGATGATGATGGCCATATCATGTCACATATTTTGATTGCATGTGATGTTTATCCTTTATGCATCTTATTTTGCATAGTACGGCGGTAGCATTATAAGATGATCCCTCACTTAAATTTCAAGGTATAAGTGTTCTCCCTGAGTATGCACCATTGCTACAGTTCATCGTGCCGAGACACCACGTGATGATCGGGTGTTCACATACAACGGGTGCAAGCCAGTTTTGCACGTGCAGAATACTTGGGTTAAACTTGACGAGCCTAGCATATGCAGATATGGCCTCGGGACACTGAGACCGAAAAGTCGAACGTGAATCATATAGTAGATATGATCAACATAGTGATGTTCACCATTGAAAACTACTCCATCTCACGTGATGATCGGACATGGTTTAGTAGATTTGGATCACGTGATCATTCGATGACTAGAGGGATGTCTATCTAAGTGGTTGTTCTTAAGTAATATGATTAATTGAACTTTAATTTATCACGAAGTTAATTAGTACCTGATAGTTTTGGCATGTCTATGTTGTTGTAGATCAATGGCCAGTGCTACCGTTCCTTTGAATTTTAATGCGTTCCTAGAGAAAGCTAAGTTGAAAGATGATGGTAGCAACTACACGAACTGGGTCCGTAACTTGAGGATTATCCTCATTGATGCACAGAAGAATTACGTCCTGGAAGCACCGCTAGGTGCAAGACCCGCTGCAGGAGCAACTTTGGACATTATGAAGGCTGGCAGAGCAAAGTTGATGACTACTCGATAGTTCAGTGTGCCATGCTTTACGGCTTAGAATCGGGACTTCAAAGACATTTTGAACGTCATGGAGCATATGAGATGTTCCCGGAGTTGAAGTTAATATTTCAAGCATGCCCAAATTGAGAGATATGAAGTCTCCAATAAGTTCTATAGCTGCAAGATGGAGGAGAATAATTCTGTCAGTGAACATATACTCAAAATGTCTGGGTACCACAACCACTTGACTCAACTGGGAGTTTAATCTTCCTGATACTAGTGTCATTGACAGAGTTCTTCGATCACTGCCACAAAGCTATAAAAGCTTCGTGATGAACTATAATATGCAAGGGATGGATAAGACAGTGCCGAGCTCTTCGCAATGCTAAAGTTTGCTGAGGTAGAAATCAAGAAGGAGCATCAACTGTTGATGGTTAACAAGACCACTAGTTTCAAGAAAAAAGGCAAAGGGAAGAAGGGGAACTTCAAGAAGAACGGCAAGCAAGTTGCTGCTCAAGTGAAGAAGCCCAAGTCTGGACCTAAGCCTGAGACTAAGTGCTTCTACTACAAAGGGACTCGTCACTGGAAGCGGAACTTCCCCAAGTATTTGGCGGATAAGAGGAATGGCAAAGTGAAAGGTATATTTGATATACATGTTATTGATGTGTACCTTACTAATGCTCTTCCACGAGCAAAACATGATCAGCACCAAGACTCCATGGGTGCTAGAATCATTACTATGTAACCTAGATTATTGACTCTAGTGCAAGTGGGAGACTGAAGGAAATATGCCCTAGAGGCAATAATAAAGTTGTTATTTATATTTCCTTACACCCGGATAAATGTTTATTATTCATGCTAGAATTGTATTAACCGAAAACTTAGTACATGTGTGAATACATAGACAAAACTGAGTGTCCCTAGTATGCCTCTACTTGACTAGGTCGTTAATCAAAGATGGTTAAGTTTCCTGACCATAGACATGTGTTGCCATTTGATGAACGGGATCACATCATTAGATAATGATGTGATGGACAAGAACCATCCATTAGCTTAGCATAATGATCGTTTAGTTTTACTGCTATTGCTTTCATCATGACTTATACATGTTCCTCTGACTATGAGATTATGCAACTCCTGAATATCAGAGGAACACCTTGTTTGCTATCAAACGTCACAACGTAACTGGGTGATTATAAATATGCTCTATAGGTGTCTCCGATGGTGTTTGTTGAGTTGGCATAGATCGAGATTAGGATTTGTCACTCCGTGTATCGGAGAGGTATCTCTGGGCCCTCTCGGTAATGCACATCACTATGAGCCTTGCAAGTAGTGTGACTAATGAGTTAGGTACGGGATGATGCATTACGGAACGAGTAAAGAGACTTGCCGGTAACGAGATTGAACTAGGAATAAGGATACCGACGATCGAATCTCGGGCAAGTAACATACCGATGACAAAGGGAATGACGTATGTTGTGATGCGGTTTGACCGATAAAGATCTTCGTAGAATACGTATGAACCAATATGAGCATCCAGGTTCCCTATTGGTTATTGACCAGAGATGTGTCTCGGTCATGTCTACATAGTTCTCGAACCCGTAGGGTCCGCACGCTTAACGTTCCATGATGATTTGTATTATGAGTTATGTGATTTAATGACCGAAGATTGTTCGGAGTCCCGGATGAGATCACGGACATGACGAGGAGTCTCGAAATGGTCGAGAGGTAAAAATTGATATATTGGAAGGTTATATTCGGACACCGGAATGGTTCCGGAGTGATTCAGGTATTGTTTGGAGTACCGGCAGGTTACGGAACCCCCTCGGGGGAAGTAGTGAGCCTTCACGGGCCTTAGTGGAAAGGAGATGAGGGCCGCAAGGGTGGCCGCACGCCCCCCAATGGCAAGTCCGAAATGGACTAGGGAGGGGGCGACGCCCCCCTCTTCCTTCTCCCTCTCCTCCTCCTTCCCTCTCTCCCCCTCTTGGAAAAGGAAGGGGAGTCCAACTAGGATTGGGAATCCTAGTTGGACTCCCCCTATGGCGCAACCCTCCTGGCCGCCGGCCTCCTCCTCTCCCTCCTTTATATAGGTGGCCAGGAGGCACCCCAAAGCAAAATGGACAATCTCTTAGCCATGTGCGGTGCCCCCCTCCATAGTTTAACACCTCGGTCATATCGTCGTAGTGCTTAGGTGAAGCCCTGCGCCGGTAACTTCATCATCACCATTGCCACGTCATCATGCTGACGGAACTCTCCCTCGTCCTCAACTGGATCAAGAGCTCGAGGGATGTCATCGTGCTGAATGTGTGTTGAACACGGAGGTGCCGTACGTTCGATACTTGGATCGGTTGGACCGTGAAGACGTTCGACTACATCAACCGCGTTACTAAACGCTTGCGCTTTCGGTCTACGAGGGTACATGGACACACTCTCCTATCTCGTTGCTATGCATCTCCTAGATAGATCTTGCATGATGGTAGGAAAAAAATTGAAATACTGCGTTCCCCAACAAAACGACCTCCGGAGGTGAGGTGTTCTTGGGCTCGAGTGAGCTGGTGGGTGAGAGGATGATCTGAATGATCCATCCCATTCTACAGTGGTGGGTAGTTCCTATTTATAGTGGCCTTGGTCCTTCTCCCAAATGTAGGCGGGAAGGGATCCCACAACGGCCGAATTTGAAGGGAGACAACTAGTACATGCTATCCTGACAAAAGTAGTCTACACCTGCAAAAGCCTCTGGTCGTGACGCCGTGGTGGGCTCGGCCATGACCTCCCTCCTGCCGTCCTGGCGGTCTTGGTCTTCTTGCACGGGAATGGAAACCTTTGGCTGATTCCTTGGGACTCCACGCCTGCGCTTGCCTCCTTAGCACCAAAGAGGAAACTGGTACACTGTGCCCGCTGGCGCCTGCCTGGCCTTGGTCTTCATGGCTCAAATCATCTGGACCTCACGAGGTGAGGCTTGCATAGAAATCTCCACTCCTCGGTAGCCAGCCTGAAGAGGCCGCCCGTCGTGGAGGTCTTGGTACTGTCTTCCTCGCGAGGCTTGACCCCTCGCGAGGTTCTTGAGTTATTGATGTTAAAGCTGGGTCGTACCAGGCCATCCAGGAAGACACGCCATGGGCCGCAGGCAGGCAAGTCAGGGTACCCCCGTTCCCAGAACGCGACAGTAGCCGCTGGGCCCAAGGCATGCTTGGATTTGGCTTCAAGGCGAAGTCAAAGGGCAAGTGCGAAGCGCCGCGTGCCCTAACCGCATGCGGCCTCAATCGACGTGTGGTGATTGATGGGACGTGGGTGTCTCCATTTCCCCAGACTGCCTCAGCAACCGTTCCTAGCTGACAAAAAGGCTGGTGCCTGCTGCGGAGCCTTCATTGCCCCTCCTTCGTATTGACCCAGATCCCCTTCTCTTTCTGCCTGGAAAATCTCCAGATCTACCGAATCTCTTCCCCAAGCCCGCGACCAATGGCCACCGACAAGGCGAAGTCTTCTGCCACGGCTATGCACCCGGCCTCTTGGTTTGAGCCGGCCCTGAGTGCGTCCACCATCACTGAAGAGAATCACCTCTCCGCGGCACTCCAACTGACGGCGAGCAGCAGCAACAAGGGGGGGGGGACAGCGCTCTGGGTCGGCTCCGCCAAGCTGGAAGCCTTGGGGGACACCATTTACCCCTTCTTCCTGCACAGTGTCCTTGCCGGGCTGGTTCCCCCTTTCTCCAATTTCTTTTATGCCGTCCTCTGCCACTACGGGCTCCACGCCCTTCATCTTCATTCCAATTCCATCCTCCTCCTATCGGTCTTCGCCTTTTACTACGAGGCGTTCCTGGGGGTTATGCCCTCTGTTGTGCTGCTCCGCCAATTCTTCTACCTCCAGATCAATGGCAGCCAGTGCTCGGGGTGCGCCTGCTTCATCGCGGCCAACGGCAGCAACGCGATGTCACGAACCGGGAAGAAGGTGGAGGACATCCGAAACAAGTGGATCTTCCTGGACGCCAAGCACACCCATGCCCGGCTGGAGCTGCCGACCGCGCCGCCAACGCCCCTGGAAGGATGGGCTCACGAGAAGGTCATCGATCCCCGGGCGGAGCTGTTGCTGGAGAAGATGACGGCTGACCTGAAGGCGGAGAAGCTGACAGGGGCCATGGTTGTCAAGATATTCCTGACGCAACACCTGGCTCCGCTCCAGGCGCACTCGCGTCCCTTGTGGAAATTTAAGGGCGTGGAAGACAACCTCCGGCTGCGCCCGGACAACTTGTCCGACGAGGAACTGGGCAACGTCATGCGCACCTTGCTCGGGAAGGACCAGGGTTGCCCCCCAAACACCCATCTCTCATTGTACCGCCGCGCCGATGGGGAGAAGATTGCCGACACCCTGCCTGTCTTCAACGAGCGGGGGCTCGTGCCGATGGAGCCCTCCCTGCCGCCGGGCTCCCCGGTGACAGTGTCCTCTGGGTCGTCCGACAAGGAGGAGAAGGCAGACTCGGAGGCGACCTGGGAAGGCATGGGGGAGACCTCTCCCCCACGCCAGACTAATCACCTCCGCGTCCTTTCTGATGACGACGACGCCGGTGAGCACCCGGCCAGGGAGTCGTCGCGCTAGGCCGGGGTCACCACGAGGTCCAGGGGCACCCCTCCAAAGAAGCTGAAGCTGGGGACCCGAAGAAGGGCAGATCAGCGTTGCTTTCCCGA
The DNA here is from genome assembly GCF_018294505.1 of Triticum aestivum. NCBI lineage: Eukaryota > Viridiplantae > Streptophyta > Magnoliopsida > Poales > Poaceae > Triticum > Triticum aestivum. The sequence goes on from NC_057805.1 coordinate 144,837,898, forward strand.
GGTGACGCCTCTGCCTTGTCGCCGGCCGACACAGCCATAGATCCGGTCATGCGCTCATCCGCCCCTGAGGCTGGCGCAGTGGTGCCCATGCCTATGAAGCTCGCGTGCATCGCGCTCCTGAAGAGGACGAGGGATTACGTCGCCGTGGACCAGTAAGTGTGTCGTCTTGTCTTTGCCCCCTGCTCTTGACGTAGTGTTCTAATATTTCCATCTCTGTGGTCAGGCCAACGCCGGCGGCGAAGAAGAGGGAGGAGGATGCCAAAAGCAACAAGGCCAAGTAGCCTGCCGTGGCCACGCCGCCTCCGTTGGGGAAGGAAGAGGACGGCTCGCGTGCTCCCACGGCAGGGTTGTCCTCCCGAGGCTCAGAGCCCCAACCTCGAGAGAAGGCAGTTCCTGCGGCCAAGCTGGCTCCGGAGGCGCCCGCCCTCAGCTCGCGTGCTGAGATCCCGAGGGCTCCGGAGCCCCCGGCTCCCTTTGCTGCTGCTGCCTCGCCGGTCTTGGCGCTGGCTCTGTCTCCTCCCCCGTCCATCACGCTGCCGGGCCATGATTCTTCCACCGCGCCCGATGTCCTGGAGGAGGCCTTCTCCGTGCTGGACCAGCTTCAGGGCGATCTTCAGGGCCCCGACTGGCGTAGGGCATCGGGGCGCCTAGAGCTGATCTCAGGGTGGCTCCGGGCCGACACGTCCAACAGGGCGGCCTGGGGCCAGGCCGTGGCAGCCTCAGAAGAGGGCCGACAGGTACCCGACATAGCCGCGGTTGCCCGTGACGCGGCGGTGGAGGACGCCAAGGCCACCGAGGAGCGCTGCCACGTGGCGGAGGCCGAGCTGAAGATTCTCCATGACAAGCAAGCCGCCGAGGCCCGCCGGCTCGAGGTGCAGGACGAGGAGCTAAAGGCCTGGGAAGCTGTAGTTGCCGACTGCGACGCCGAGCTGGAGAAGGCAGCCCGGGAACAGGCCACCGAATGCAGCCGCCTGGAGAAGTTGAAGGAGGAGATGGAGGCGGAGACGGCCCAGCTGGAGGCCAGGAAGAAACTCCTTGCCAAGGCTGAGGAGGCAGCCACCGCGGGGCGCGCCTCCTTCGACTCCCTCGAGCAGAGGTCCCGCAAGGCGCTGTAGGATCTCTATGGGAGCGGGTCGAAGGAGCCGTTGGTGACTCCAAAGGAAGGCCCCGCTGAGCTACTCCTCAAGCTCGTCATGGCGCTCGAGGGCGTTGTCGTCGGAGTTGGCCCCATGGTGGAAGGAGAAGCCCGCGCGCTCTCCACCTCGGCCGTGACGCGCGTCTTCAGCCAGCTCCATCTTCGTGACCCTGGCTTCGACCTTGGTGCCTTGCTTGAGCCCGTGGACTCGGAGCGCTACATCGCCACTTCCGAAGCCATGAAGTATCAGGTGGAGGTCCTGCTGCGGAAGTTCCTTGCCATCGACCCTGTGGGCGCAGCTGGCGGCAAGGACGGCGGCGACGGTGGTGTCGTCGTCAACGACGAGGCTCCCCAAGTGGGCGACGGTGGCGTCCAAGGCTGAAGAAGGAGCTTGATGGCGGCGCTTCCCTCTGTTTAAATCCTGCAACATGTATCGTGCCTCGTGGAGGCGTAAGAACTTATGCTTGGTACCTTTAGGAGACAGTATGCTTTGTAATAATTTGCTAGGGTTCTGTGATTTCCTTTCTGTTTGCTTTAGTGTTCTGCGTTGGCAGGGCCCGGCCCCGCATGTGCCTCAGCCGCCGTTGGATCTTCCGGATCACTAGGATGAGACCAAGGGGTGAGGGGCTACGTGACCAGTTAGGCTCCTGAGTCGCGTGTAACGCCCACGATGCAGCTATATCTCCCACGTGTCGAGGCACGACTTAGAGGCATAACCGCATTGTGGTTTTGTCGCAAGAAGGGCCATCTTCACACAATCCCATGTAATGAACAAGAATGGGATAAAGAGTTGTCTTACAATTGCCACTTCACACAATACATAATTAAATCATACATCAATCAGAGTACACACATAGGTCCGACTACGGAACCAAAATAAAAGAAGACAACCCAACTGCCAGATCCCCGATCGTCCCAACTGGGCTCCACTACTGATCAACATGAAAAGAAACAACACAATGAACAAGATCTTCATCGAGCTCCCACTTGAGCTCAGTTGCGTCACCTGCACTGGTATCATCGACACCTGCAACTGTTTTGGAAGTATCTGTGAGTCACGAGGACTCAGCAATCTCACACCCGCGAGATCAAGACTATTTAAGCTTATAGGAAAGGATGGTGTAATGAGGTGGAGCTGCAGCAGGTACTAAGCATATATGGTGGCTAACATACGCAAATAAGAGCGAGAAGAGAAGCAACGGAACGGTCGGGAACTAGCAATGATCAAGAAGTGATCCTGAACTCCTACTTACGTCAAACATAACCCAGAAACCGTGTTCACTTCCCGGAGTCCGCCGAGAAGAGACCATCACGGCTACACACGCGGTTGATGTATTTTAATGAAGTCGAGTGTCAAGTTCTCTACAACCGGATATTAACAAATTCCCATCTGCCACATAACCGCGGGCACGGCTTTCGAAAGATAATACCCTGCAGGGTGTCCCAACTTAGCCCATTATAAGCTCTCACGGTCGACGAAGGATAAACCTTCTCCCGGGAAGACCCGATCAGTCTCGGAATCCCGGTTTACAAGACATTTCGACAATGGTAAAACAAGACCAGCAAAGCCGCCCGAATGTGCCGACAAATCCCGATAGGAGCTGCACATATCTCGTTCTCAGGGCACACCGGATGAACACTACGTACAGCTAAAACCAGACCTCGAGTTTCCCCGAGGTGGCACTGCAAGTGGCTCTAGTTTGGACCAGCACTCAGAGGAACACTGGCCCGGGGGTTTAAAATAAAGATGACCCTTGAGTCTGCAGAACCCAAGGGAAAAGGCTTAGGTAGGCAAATGGTAAAACCAAGGTTGGGCCTTGCTGGAGGAGTTTTATTCAAAGCGAACTGTCAAGGGGGTCCCATAAATCACCCAACCGCGTAAGGAACGCAAAATCAAGGAACATAACACCGGTATGACGGAAACTAGGGTGGCAAGAGTGGAACAAAACACCAGGCATAAGGCCGGGCCTTCCACTCTTTACCCAGTATATAGATGCATTAATTAAAATAAGAGATATTGTGATATCCCAACATAAACATAATCCAACATGGATCAATCTTCATTTTCACCTGCAACTAGCAACGCTATAAGAGGGGCTGAGCAAAAGCGGTAACATAGCCAAACAACGGTTTGCTAGGACGGGTGAAAAGGTTAGAGGCTGACATGGTAGTATGGGAGGCATGATATAGCAAGTGGTAGGTAGCGCGGCATAGCGATAGAGCGAACAACTAGCAAAGCAAAGATAGAAGTGATTTCGAGGGTATGGTCATCTTGCCTGAAATCCCGCTAGGAAGAAGAACGAGTCCATGAAGAAGACAAACGAATGTAGTCGAACGAATCCTCACAACTCCGGAACGAAACCGAAGCTAACGAGAGAAGCAACCCGGAAAGAAACAAGCAACATAGTAAACAACCACCACATACACATGGCATGATGCACAAACAAATATGATGCATGTCCGGTTTAAAAGGGCATGGTATGGCAAAGTGCAACAAACAACACTACAAATTAAGTGGAGCTCAATATGCAACGAGTTGCATATTGACGAACACCACATCAATTGTTTAGTTCCCTCGGTTATATACCCAACAATATTAAATGTTGATTAACATGGCAAGAGGTGAAGCATAAGGAAACTACCTATTTTAGGCAATTTAAATGAGGCCGGAACAACAAACAACAATTTCCGGAAAATCCTCATGTCCATAATTTAGATTTGGTACTCTTCTGCCATAAACGCAATTTTAATATTGTTAAACAGCAAAATGAAGCGCACCATGTTAATCTATGCATTTTTCTACCCCATTTACATATATAATTTATTAAAATCCGAGCTACGGTTATTTAGTTATGAAATAAATCATTTTCACATGGCATTTATGCAAAAATTAAACAAACAGCAGGTTTAAACATTTTTAACAGGGGTGAAAGTGGCATATTATTAAACTACACAAAATTCTAAGCATTTTACATGTTTAAATCATTTTAATCCGATTCACGGTTTATTAGTTATTAAATGCATGAAGAACAGGGGGTTTTCTGTAAAACTGTAAACTCCTGGATAATAGAGAAATTCATCCAGAGCAGAAAAAAAACATGGCAGGCCGAATCTGGCAGGGCCAAAAGGAGGGTGGGCGCTGGAGGCTCACCATGGGCCACTGGGCCGGATCTGGAGAGGAAGCGACCCACGGGGGCGCTAGAGGCGGACGATGTGGCCCATCCGGGCGGCCACGCACAGGCGAACGAGCGGGCGAGCGAGCTCCTCTGCTCGACAGGAAGCAGAGCAGCGGCGGCTCAAGCAGGTGAAGCAGGGGAACGGGCAGCAGCAGGACGAAGCAGAGGACGCAGCGACGCGGCTTGGAACTCCGGCGACAGCGAGGTAGATGCGGACGAGGCGGCCGTCCGGGCGAAGAGACGAGCGCGGGGTCAGGCGCTGCTGCGGGGAGCTCGTCTCCCATGCGGCTTCGGCGTGAGGGGGTCAGGAGGTCGAGGAGGCAGGGGCGCGACGGGGTTGCCTGAAGGTCGAGGTCGCCGGCGGGTTCACTGGCACGGCGCGAGGGGGCTCGGGAGGCTCTCTCCATGGGTGCTCGGGTGAAGGAGCTCCGGTGGTGAGGTAGATCAGCAAGAGGAGACAGGCGCGCGGGGAGAGGGACCCGGGCTGCAGGAGAGGTCCGGCGAGGCAGCGCGTGGAGGAGAAGGGAGGCGAGACCGGCCTGGGGGAGCTGGTCGCCGGCGGCGAGGTTCGCTGGAGCTGCGGGTCACGAGGAGGAGGAGCGCTCGGGTGCTTTTGCTGCTGGCGTTGGGGTGCAGAAGAGGAGCGGCGACGGAGGGACGAGGGCGACGGCCTGGAGCAGCCGCTGGAAGGGCTCCGACGAGACGAGCCAGGGGAGGCCTCGGGCGGCATGGCGTTGTTCCTGGGAGGAGGATGAAGAGAGATGCCGAGAGGATTTGTATCATGGGTGCGGCTCTGTTGGTGGGGAATCGAGGGAGGCAGGGATCGATGGATTGGATGGAGCAGGTGGAGAGGTGGTTGGCTCGGGATGGATCCCGAGGAAGATGGTGGCGGCGGAGTGGGAAGGATGGGACAAGCTTCCTAAAGTTTAGGGTTGGACTATTTATATATGTAGGGGATTAGGCTAGGGGTTTAACGCGATCCGTCCGATCGTAATCGGGCGGTTGATAATGAGTAGGCTAGAGCGTCCAACAAAGAAAACGGAGATGTTTTGTAGATGTTTGGGGATGATTCAGACTCAACGGTGACAACTGTCCGGGTTGAGTTCGGGGAAGTTTCGGACACGCACGCAAAAGGGGGGGGGGTGAGGCGGTCACGGACGAGAGGGAAGCTAAAACCCGATTTGACTCGGAACGGTCAACGAAAGAAAGGGGAAAACGTGGCAACTACGAACGGATGCAAGTTTGAAAAACAATGACGGCAACAGAGTGCCGATGCAATGCGAATGATGCGATGAAGAATGCAACAACAAAATAAATAACCGAGCTGACACGCAAAACATGGAACGCATCTGGAGCGTCGGTCTCGGGGCGTTACATCGCAATTCTCAGGAGTCCCCCTTTACGTACAAACAACTTACGGGAAGGAGATGCAAGAGTAGGCCTTAGTGTTCAGCGTCGGCATGGCCCGGCCCCGCGCATACCTCAGCCGCCGTTGGGTCGTCCGGATCACCAGAACGAGACCAAGGGGTGAGGGGCTACGTTCCTGAGTCGTGATGCTCAGGAGTCCGTCTTGACGTACAAACAGACCTCCATAGCTTTCCTCACCGAGGTACCGCTCGGGAGGGGCGCGGGACGACCAGGTCCGAGGGACCTGGCAGGGTGGCGTATGCTCGCCATGACCTGAGCGTAGCCCCCGTGCCCAGCCCCCTCGTGCGACTCTCCCGAAGGGGAAGCATTGCGGTGAGGCTGAACACCGAGCCTGGCGGCTCCTTAATGTTATTGAGGCCGTGAGGCCGCCCTCAGTTGTTTATCACCAGCGCGGAGCATGGCACTTCCGCTCTTGCACGGGCATAGCCGCTCCTCGACTGGGTCGACTGCCAGTGCGGAGCACGGTGCTTCCACTGGTGCGTGGATGGGGAGCTCCCTCTGAGTGGAGCCCCCGGGGCATGTACAGCCCTACCCTGACACGTGGCTTGCACGGCAGGGCTAGAGGAGGTGTGTATGGGCACTCGTGAGCCAGCGCGGGACTCACGTGGCCCTACCTCAAGGCGGGTTGCGCCTGAATTTGGCATGGAACACTGGTGGCAGTCCTGCAAGATGGTCAGACAACCTGCACCGAGTGAATCTCCTGAGGTTATCGCATGAGAAGGCCGAACACCAGTGACCCCAGGAGGTAACGTGAATGGGACCGGCCCGCTAGACAGAGCTCAGCCATTGGATTTATCGATGTTGCAGGGACGGACCGGAGCACAGATGATGTGCCCAGTATTGTCATGTGAAGGTCCTGAAGAAAGACAACCTCCGCGCGGCTCCCTAGGTGACGAGGCACTGGGTCGCGCGCCCTCACTCATCCGCCCGCGATTAGCTCACGCGAGAACAAGGCACCAAGGACCATGGGAGGTGACGTGCACGGGGGCTGGCCCGCGAGCCAGAGCTCAGCCTCTTGGGTTTAGCGACACTGCAGGGACGGACCCGAGCACAGACGCCATGCCAGTCCTTAATCATGAGGCGGTCGTGGGTGGGTTCGCAAGGGCGTACGACATTCATCGCAACGAAGTACCGGACAGGCAGCTGATAATCATAAAGCAACTCATGGAAGAAGGTAAAAGCCAGCTCTGATAGATGCAAGAAGGATACATGCCGCAGGGAGAGACCCACGCGGCCTCGGGATAAAGCAGCCCGAGGGGCGCCCCGAACTGAATAAACCAGAAAATGTCACCTGGCACGGTTGCTGAAGAAGTGTTGGAGTAGTTGAAGACGCGTGTTGCAGAAGTTGCTCCTTACGAGTCGTCTGGTGGCCGATTTCTGGGGGACCATGTCGGCGTTCTGGGAACAGGGGTCCCCAGACTTGCCTGCCTGCGGCCCACGGCGTGGTTCTACGAGCAGGCCCGTACGGCCCACCTTCACCAACAAGCATTCAAGACCCTCGCGAGGGGCCAAGCCTCGCGAGGCGGACGACGCAAGACCTCCTCGGGAGCGGCCTCACCAGGCTGGCTCACGAGGGGCGGAGAGATCAAGGGAAGGCAAACCTCGTGAGGTTCTCGTGACGTGAGCCATGACGACCAAGGCAGGCGGGCGCCAGCGCGCATAGTGTCCTTGTTTCCCCTTTGGTGCTAAGGGGGCAAGCGCAGGTGAGGAGTACCGAGGTGTCAATCAAAGGTTTCCATATCGGTGCAACAAGACCAAGACCAGCGGGACGGCAAGACGGAGGTCACCGTGGAGCCCAAGACGGCGTCACCACTAGAGCCTTTTGCAGGTGAAGACTGCTTTTGTCAGGATAGCTTGGACTAGCTGTCCCCTTTCAAATTGGCCGTTGTTGGCTCCCTTCCCGCTCAATATTTGGGGAGAGGGCCAGGGCCTCTATAAATAGGACTAGCCACCATAGTAGGAGGCAACTGATTCAGATCATCCTCACCCACACAAGTTAGCCAAGCACAAGAACACCTCACCTTAGGAGGCTGTGCTTCCCCTTGTACTGTTCATCCTCAGCCCAAGAGGCAATCCACCACCACCACACTGGAGTATGGTATTACACCACAACGGTGGCCCGAACCAGTATAAATCTTTTGTCCCTTGTGTTGCGAGTTCATCGAGCTAGCCTTTGAGATCGTAGCGAGGTTAGGGCATGGATCGGTAGGGGGAGATCTCTGTGCGCACCCCAGTGTTCGAATCTTGAGGGTTTTGCCAGAACTCGAGATCCAACATTTGGCGCGCCAGGTAGGGCTGCGCCGAAGCTTTCCTTTTGTCTCTCCAAGTCCCGTTGCTTCCTCATCTCCATGGCGGACGCTCGCTGAGCTCGCGCTGAGCGCCGGGCTGCCCTCGCCGCCCGCATTGCTCAGACGGCTCCCGTCAGCGGGCCACCCCGCTGTTCTCCATCGTCTGCCGCCAACGCCACCACCGGCCCGGCGGGGAATGAGTAGCAAGCATCCTCGCTGCACCCCTTGGTGCGGCGGGACGGCCGCACCGCCACTCCATCGCTAACCCCGGCAAGCTCGTCGTCCCATGCCCTTCGCGCTCCCACGGACGCATAGGCCGCGCTGTGCATGGCGCGCGAACTCCTGCGCTACCAACCCATCGACGACCTCTACGAGGACTGGCTCGACCGCATCGCCGAGCTTGTCAGTGCCGCAGGGGGCTCCCTTGTGCCGACCCTCTCGCTGCCTCGCCCTCCACCAGCTGCGGGCGACATGGCTCATGGAGCGCCTCCACCACCTCTGCCCCAAGATGGAGTCTTGGCGCCAAGGCGCACGGCCCCACGGCGCGACCCACCGCGTCCGGCGCCCGTGCAAGAAGAAAGAAGCTGCCAAGAAGTCCCTCGGCCACGAGAGAACGCCCCCGCGCTCCCTGCGCCACCACGGCAAGGCCGTGTGCCGCCTGCGGTGGCGGTGCGCGGACCCCATCAAGGACAAGTTCTCCACCAGCACAGTGTTGAGTCCCGGTGACCACGGAAGGCTGCCGCGCCTTCACCCCTGAGCTGCGTAGCGTCGCCTGGCCGGGAAAGTTCAAGCCGGATCTGCCTCCTCCCTATGATGGCAGCCCCGACCCCGCGGAGTTCCTGCAGCTCTACGAGCTGAGCATCGAGGCGGCCAACGGCGGCGAGAAAGTAATGGCGAACTGGTTCCCCATGTCTCTCAAGGATGGTGCCCGCTCCTGGCTCCTGAACCTGCCTCTAGGCTCGATCTCCTCCTGGAACGAGATGCGCGACCGTTTTGTCGCCAACTTCCAGGGCAGTCGCGACCGCCCACCGGCCGCGGGTGACTTGCGCCGCGTCAAGCAACAACCAGGAGAGACCCTGCAAAAGTATATCCAGTGCTTCAACAACGTTCGCCTCAAGATCCCCAAGGTGACGGACGAGGCCATCATCTCCGTGTTCTCTGATGGCGTCCGCGACGTCAAGATGAAGGAGGAGCTCGCCATCCATGAGGAGCTGTGCACGTCTCTGGAGTTATTCAACCTGGCGACGAAGTGCGCAAGAGCTGAGGAAGGGCGCCTCTCCCTCCTCGAGCTCCCAGCTGCCGACCTGGAGGAGAAGAAAGCCAAGGTCAAGGATGTGAAGCGCAAGGGAGCAGCCGTGCACGCGGTGGAGCCGGACACCAAGCGCGGCAGAGACCAGCCCAAGTCATCCAAGAGCAGCCGACCGTTCTACGCCTTCCACAACCTGCATAGCCACAACACCAGCGACTGTCAAGAGCTTAGGGCCATTTGAGAAGGACGCTTCGGTCGACGCCCCGAGCGAAATGACCGGGGCTACAGGCGAGGAGGAGGACGTGGTGGCGGACGCTGGGACGACCGTGGCCCGTGCCAGGAGTGGCGTGACCGGCTTCGTGAGGACCGCTGGCAGGATCAGCCTCGCGAGGGCGCCTGGAGGGATCAGCCTCGTGAGGATCGCCCCCAGGGCAACGCTGGTCTCCCTCCACTACCGCCACCACCAAGAAGGAATGACGACCACCATCATGATGAGGGGGCTGGAGGCTTCCGGGAGCCGCGTGCTATCGCCTGCATCTTGGGCGGAGCTCAAGCCCCAGCCTCACAGCGTATCTTCAAGAACTTTGCTCGTGAAGTGAATGCAGTCCTCCCCAAGCTCGAGGCCATGCACCCGCTCAGGTGGTCCAAGTGCGCTATTACATTCAGCTCAGCAGACCAGCTCAAGTGTGCGGCCACTGCTGGCGCTCTCCCGATGCTCTGTTCACCCGTCATCAGCAACGTGCAAGTCACCAAGACCCTTATTGACGGCGGCACAGGGCTCAACGTCATGTCCGTCGACACATTCGACAACCTCCAAGTGCCCTACGATTAGCTTCAGCCTACCAAGCCTTTCTCAGGAGTGACAGACGGCTCCACCACCCCGATCGGGCAGGTCCGCCTCCCAGTCACCTCCTGCACCGAGCTCATCGACTTCGACGTCGCCCACATCCGTCTACCATAAAATGCAATCTTCGGGTACCCAGCCCTAGCCAAGTTCATGGCGGTGACCCATCACGCCTACAATGTCCTCAAGATGCCAGGAAGTGGCGGAGTCATCACATTCCCGTGCGAAGAAAGAGATGCGGTGTGCTCCCTCGAGCGTGCCTTCCAAGCTACAGCAATCGACGACCCCGACAGCAAGGGCGAGTGTCCTCCTGAGGCCATCCCCAAGAAGCAGCTACTCCGCGCAGGGCCTCAGGCAAGCGGCGCCACAACTGGATCGGCGCCCGCACCGGGGGCGCCTTCCTCCATCGCATAGGAGGCGCGCCCGGCGCCCTCCTCGGGAAGGGCTCGGGGGCTCTCTTCTGGAGGGCCTCAGACCTTGCCAACATCACGAGGGAGGCGCTCGGGCACCATCTGGAGGCGTGCTTTGTGGCACGTTTCCCTCAGGAGGACGCAAGGCGAGGAGCGCCCAGCACTCAGGAGTTCATTACCAAGACCACTCAGGAGCTGCAGGATGTGAGGGCCATGCGCGGCCATCGCCGCTCACCTGGCACAGCCCCCCATCCAGGCGAGGATGCCGGGCTGCGCGTCTGCATCGACGTCCTGGGGCTCAACAGGGCAGCGTCTCAGGAGCCCTTCTGGCCTTCGCGCGTGGGACGCTGCGAGGGCCCACCGCACAGCTACGCTCGCATGCCTTTTGGCCTGCCGAGCGTGGCATCCGCCTATCAGCGCAACCTGCGGCGTGTCCTGGCAGCTCAGGAGGCCAGGCACTGCGCCGTCCTGACGGAGATGGAGACAGTCCTCAAGGAACCGCCTGGACCCCCAGAGCCTCCCGAGGCTCAGGGCCCCGGTGGCTTGTGAGGACCAACCCCTTCGCCGCGTACCTTCAGCTGCCCCAACATCCCTTCATCAACAGAACCAGGTGAGATTTTCCAAGTTTATTTAGCTGGGAGCACCCTCAGGGATGCAACATTCCCAGGCCGCGTGGGTCCGTCCCTGTGGCATGTATCCCTTTTTATGTCTTTAGCTTACCTTGTTGGGGGCGCCCCTCGGGCTGCATCATCCCCATGCCGCTCGGGCCTGACCCAGTGGCATGTACCTCCCCTGCGTTTACTTGAGCCAGTTTGCTTTCCATGCTTAATCTATCTATGACTATCACCTGCTTGATTGTCACCTACCCTGGGAGCCGCGCGCCGATCATCTTTCTTTAGGACCCTTCGCGTGAGAAAGGGTAGGCATGGCGTCTGTGCTCGGGCCCGTCCCTGCAGTGTCGATAAATCCAACGGCTGAGCTCTATCTGGCGGGCCGGTCCCGTTCATGTCACCTCCTGGGGCCGTTGGTGCTTGGCCTTCTCACGCGATAACCTCAGGAGATTCGCTCGGCGCAGGTCGTCTAACCACCTCACAGGACCTCCGCAGCAAACAAAAACCAAGACCAGGCGCAACCCGCCTTGAGGTAGGGCCTCGTGAGTCCCGCGCTGGCTCATGAGTGCCCAGACACACCTCGTCTAGCCCTGCCGTGCAAGCCACATGTCAGGGCGGGGCTGTACACGCCCCGGGGGCTCTCCGCAGTAGGGAGTCCCCTCCCACGTACCGGTGGAAGCACCATGCTCCGCGCTGGCCGTCGATACTCCCGAGGAGCGGCTATGCTCGTGCAAGTGCGGAAGCGCCATGCTCCGCGCTGGTTATAAACAACTGAGGGTGTCCCTACGGCCGTATCAACTTCAGGGAGCCCTTGAGCTCAGTGTCCGGCCTCACCGCAACACCTCCCCTCAGGAGAGTCGTGCGAGTGGGCTGGGCACGGGGGCTGCGCTCGGGTCACGCCCAAGCGTATGCCACCCAACCAGGTCCCCCGGACCTGGCCGTCGCGCGCCCCTTCCGAGCCGAACCTCGGCGAGGGCAAAGGTATGAAGGTTCTTTGCACGTCAAGGGGGAATCCTGAGCATGGCGACTCAGGAGCCTAACTGGTCGCGTAGCCCCTCACTTGTTGGTCTCGTCCTGGTCTCCGGACGACCCAATGGCGGCTGAGGTATGTGCGCGGCCGGGCCCTGCTGACGTAGAACACTAAGCCTACACTAGCGTCTCTCTCCTATAAGCTGTTTGCGCGTCAAGGGGGACTCCTGAGCATCGCGACTCATGAGCCTAACTGGTCACGTAGCCCCTCACCCCTTGGTCTCATCCCGGTCTCCGGACGACCCAACGGCGGCTGAGGTATGCGCGGGGCCGGGCCCTGCTGACGTAGAACGTAAAGCAAATAGGGAGAAAATCGCAAAATCTCAAGCAAATATTACAAGACATATTGTTCTCAAAATATCACAATATCAAACGCAAGTTTAACGCCTCCACGAGGCATGATGCATGTCCAGGAAAAAATAGGAAAGAAGCCGCATGTCATCCCTGAACACCACCGACGCCCGCGAGAGGCGCTCCTCCCTTGATGATGTCGCCTTCGTCTTGGCCACCAGCCGGAGCTGCAGGAGTGGCGGCGCCTCCGGTCGAAGGCGCGGAAGCGAAGCCGCGAAACTTCTTCAGCAGGGCCTCCACCTGACCTTTCACAGCTGCAGTGGCGGCTGTGCAGTGTTCGTCAGCCACAGGCTCCAGCAGCTCGTCAAGACGAGCGCTGGGGTCGAGAAGGTGGAGGTGGTTGAAGACACGCGTCAGCGCAACTGAAGAAAGGACACAAGCCTCTGCCTCTGCCATGGGACTGATGTCGTCCACGACTTCCTCGAGCGCCTCCACCAAGTTGGGGAGCAGCTGGGCGGGGCCGTCCTCGTCAGTGGTTAGCGGCCTCTCCAAGCCCTTCTCATAGAGCGTATTCAGCGCCACGCGAGACCTCTCCTCAAGGAGCGCGAAGGCCTCGTGGTCCTCGGCCAGAACCTTCGCCTTCGCGTCAAGTTCGGCTTGCTCTGCCGTCACCTTCCGTTCAAGCTCCTCCAGTCGGCCGCGCTCAACGGCCTGCGCCTTTGCCGACTGGTCTAGCTCGGCGTCGCAACCCTTGACGGCGTCCTCCCGGGCCTTCATCTTCTCCTCCTCCGCCCGACGGCCATGAGCTTCCTCTGCGCGCTCGTTGCGCAGGGTCTTCAGCTCGGTCTCCAGCGCTTGGCAGCGACTCTTGGCGGCCTCGGCGTCCTTGAGCGCCGCCTCGCGAGTGGCCGCTGCCTGGGCGGCGGCCTGCTTCTCCTTCTCAGAGGTTGCCACGGCCTGGCTCAGCGCCGCTTGAACAGACACATCGGAACGGAGCCAGCCAGAAACCACCTCAAGATGCCCGGCCTCCAGGAGGGGATCGGCGCCTTGAAGATCTTCTCGCAGCCGGGTCATCTCCAGAAGGGCGCGCTCCAAAACGTCATGGGAGGCAGAAGGACTTGGGATCAGCGGCGCAGTAGGAGGCGGAGGAGAAGGTATTGTCACCACCACCTGGAGGACTGGGGGCTCCTGCGGCCTGGAGGCTTCAGCAGCCGAGCCAGACGCCGGAGCCTCCGGAGCCCGCGAGGTTACGGGGGCTGACTCCTCCTGAAGGTTCTCCCCCGTACCTCGTGAGGACGACCGGGCCAGAGAGACATGAGCACCAATGCTACCCTTCTCCATGGAGGGAGACTCTGACGGAGTAGGTGGGTTGGTCTCGGGCGGCACCACCGCCCCCTCCTTCCTCTTCTTCGTCATAGGCATCGACCTAATCACGCAGTAGAGAAGCATCAAGAATCAGCAGCGTAATCAAGAACAAGAAGGGGCACGAATACTTACTGGTCCACCACGGTGTATTCCACCTTCCTCTTGCTGAGCTTGAAGCCCAAGACCCTCCCGGACCGGAGCGCAGGCGCACAAGCCCCAGGAGCGGAAGAAGGGGCAGCAGGAGGGCCGGAAGCGGCACCAGACGGCGCCAGAACAGAAGTAGCATCCCGGGAGATCAGCGCCAATCGGCCCCTCGTCGGGAATGCCGGCGCCTCTCCCCTCCCTCGGCGGGCATCAGACGCGTCGTCGCCAGGAAGGGTGTGGAGGATGTCAGCTTTGCTCAAGGGGGGTCTCCCCCGTCCCTTCAGGGGTCACCTCCGAGTCTTCCTCCTCCTCCTCTTCCTCCCCACGGGACTCATCAGAATACAGCTCCACCGGCTTCGGCACCGCAGGGGCCCCGGTAGGCGTCTGCGGCACCAGCCCACGCCCGTCAAAAGTCGGCCTGGAAGCCACGACCTGCGCTCCGTCCTCACAGCAAAACAAGGGGGTGAAGATGCTCGGCGGGTACTCCTGGTCGTCCCTAACCAGGAGGCGGAGAACCGCAGCCAGCTCACCGTCGGACAAGGCCTTCGGGCTTAGGCGAACCTTGTCCTCTTCGTCCCCAAGCTCCCACAAGGGGCGCGTATGGGCCTGAAGCGGGGCTACACGCAGCATTAGGAATTCCCTCACGAGCATGGCCCCTGTCACCTTTGCCGCCTTCACGTTTCCCGGCTTCAGGTCGGTCTTCATCTGCTCCAGCACCAACGTCGCCCGCTCATCGGTGAGCTTCTCGCAAGACCACCCCTTGTCAGACTGGGGCATCTCCATCGGCAGCATCAAGCATGGGTGGACGCATTTAGCGTCCATCATGGCCCACTTGCTCCGAAAGCCGTCGGCCTTCTTTCCCGTCTTCGAGATCGAGTTGGCCTTGCCGGCCGCGATGAAGTTGGAACACCCGGAGGTGTGACCCTATTTGATGCGGAGGAAGAAGAAGTGGCTCAGAAGAGCCACGGACGGCATCACGCCGAGGTACGCCTCACAGTAGTAGGCGAAGATCGACAAGAGAAGGATGGAGTTGGGATGAAGATGCAGCGCCTACAGCCCGTAGTGGCCGAGGACCTCATAGAAGAAGTCAGAGAAGGGGGGAACCAACCCTGCAGCGATACTGCTCGTGAAGAAGGGGAAGAAGGTGCTTCCCTCGGGCTCCGGCATGTCGGAGGCGACCCGGAGCTCCGTCTTCCCCCTCTCGTTGCTTTCCCCCGCCGTCAGCAGGCGAGTGGCGGTGAGGCTCTTCTCTGAGACATTGGGCGTGTCAAGAGCAGGCTCGTACCAGGACGACGACGAGGTAGGCTTAACCTTCGGTGGCGCCATTGGTCGCTGATGTGGAAGGGGGAGAGAGCAGATCTGGAGATTTCGGAAGCGGGGCGCAAAAAAGGGAATCTGAGCAAGACGAAAGGAAGCAGTGAAGGCAAGCGCTGTCTATGCTAGCCTTTTGACAGTTGGGCAGTTGCCGAGGCAGCGTGGGGAAGCGGAGATGCCCACGTCCAATCAACCGCCACACGTCGACCAAGGCCGTAGGCTGTGGGGGCCTGCGGCGCTCCGCACTTGCCCTTTGGCTTTGCCTCGAAGCCAAGTCCGAGCACACCTTGGGCCCGGGGGCTACTGTGGGCATTCTAGGAATGGGGGTCCCCAGACTTGCCTGCCTGCGGCCCACGGCGTGTCTCTGCGAGTGGGCCCGTACGACCCACCTTCACCAACAAGCATTCAAGACCCTCGCGAGGGGCCAAGCCTCGCGAGGCGGACGACGCAAGACCTCCTCGGGAGCGGCCTCACCAGGCTGGCTCACGAGGGGCGGAGAGATCAAGGCAAGGCAAACCTCGCGAGGTTCTCGTGACGTGAGCCATGACGACCAAGGCCAGGCAGGCGCCAGCGCACACAGTGTCCTTGTTTCCCCGTTGGTGCTAAGGGGGCAAGCGCGGGCGAGGAGTACCGAGGCGTCAAGCAAAGGTTTCCATATCGGTGCAATGAGACCAAGACCAGCAGGACGGCAAGACGGAGGTCACCGTGGAGCCCAAGACGACGTCACCACCAGAGCCTTTTGCAGGCGAAGACTGCTTTTGTCAGGATAGCTTGTACTAGCTGTCCCCTTTCAAATTGGCCGTTGTTGGCTCCCTTCCCGCTCAATATTTGGGGAGAGGCCCAGGGCCTCTATAAATAGGACTAGCCACCATAGTAGGAGGCAACTGATTCAGATCATCCTCACCCACACAAGTTAGCCAAGCACAAGAACACCTCACCTCAGGAGGTTGTTCTTCCCCTTGTACCGTTCATCCTCAGCCTAAGAGGCAATCCACCACCACCACACTGGAGTAGGGTATTACACCCCAACGGTGGCCCGAACCAGTATAAATCTTGTGTCCCTTGTGTTGCGAGTTCGTCGAGCTAGCCGTTGAGATCGTAGCGAGGTTAGTGCGTGGATCGGTAGGGGGAGATCTTCGTGCGCACCCCAGTGTTCGAACCTTGAGGGTTTTGCCGGAACCCGAGATCCGACATACCCCAGAGGTTCTGGCTCCCCCTCCATTAGGATTGCCTAACGCCTAGCCTCGCGAGCTGCCAGGGCGCCCTGCATAAGTCGCAGGAAGGTAGCAGCCACGTTCGGTAGGCCAAAAGGCATGCGAACATAGCTGTGAGGGGGGCCCTCACACCGACCAACATGTGATGGCTAGAAGCGCTCCTGAGATGCGGCCCTGTTGAGCCCTGGGATGTTGACGCAGACGCCCAATTCCCTGTCCTTGCTGGGACAAGGAGCCACGCCGGGTGGTGGGCGGCGGTCGCCGCGCATGGCCCTCTTGAAGCTCTTCGGTGGCCTTGGTGATGAACTCCTGAGCACCTGGCATCATGTGCCTTGTGCTCTCCTGGCGGAAGCGCGCACTGAAGCACGCCTCCACGTGGTGCCTGAGCGCCTCCCTCATGACGTTGGCTACGTCAGAGACCCTCCAGAGGAGAGCCCCCGAGCCCAGCCTGAGAGGGGCGCCAATCGCGTTTTCCTATGCAAGAGAGTGAGGCACCCCGTCGGCGGGCGCAGGTCCTGAGGTGGTGCCACCGGACACTCCGCTCTCTTGAGGTCCTTGGTGGAGCAGCTGCTTCTTCTTCTTGGGGACAACCTCAAGAGGGTAGGGGGCACCTTCGTCGTCGGGGTTCTCGACTGCCGCAGCCTGGTAAGCGCGCTCGAGAGAGCACACTGCGTCCTTCTCCTCGCAGGCGACCGTGATGACGCCGCCGCTCCCTGGCATCTTGAGGACATTGTAACCAAGATGAGTCACTGCCATGAACTTGGACAGGACCGGATACCCAAGGATGGCGTTGTATGGAAGGCATATGTGGGCGACGTCGAAGTAGATGAGCTCAGTGCGGTAGCTGTCGCGCTTGCCGTAGGTGACAGGGAGGAAGATATGCCCTATCAGGGTGGTGGAGCCGTCGGTCACTCCTGAGAATGGCTTGGTGGGCTGCAGCTGGTCGTAGGGCACTTGGAGTCGGTCGAATGTCTCACTGGAAAGAACGTTGAGCGCCACGCCGCCATCGATGAGAGTCTTGGTGACGAGGACATTGCTGATGGTTGGCGAGCAGAGCATCGGGAGAGTGCCGGTAGTTGCCGCACACTTGAGCTAGTCAGACGAGCTGAAGGTGATGGCTCACTTGGACTACCTGAGCGGACGCGTAGCCTCGAGCTGGGGCCTGAGCGCCGTCCAGGATGCAGGCCACGACACGAGGTTCCTGGAAGCCCACATCCCCCTCGTCCTGGTGGTGGTCGCCGTTCCATCTTGGTGGTGGTGGCAGCGGAGGGAGGCCAGCGTTGCCCTGAGGACGGTCCTCACGATGCTGGTCCCTCCTCGGGAGCTCCAGGAGGGAGAGGCGATCCTCCTCAGCTCTCGCACACTTGGTTGCCATGTTGAACATCTCCAGAGCCGTGCACAGGTCCTCGTGTATGGCGAGCTCCTCCTTCATCCTGACGTCGCAGACGCCATCTGTGAATGCCGAGATGATGGCCTCGTCCAACATCTTGGGGATCTTGAGGCGAACACTGTTGAAGCGCTGGATGTACTTCTGCTAGGTCTCCCCTGGCTGCTGCTTGATGTGCCGCAGGTCACCCGCAGCTGGCGGCCGGTCGAGGGTGCTCTGGAAGTTGGCGACAAAACGCTCTCGCATCTCGTCTCAGGAAGAGATCGATCCCACGGGCAGGTTCAGGAGCCACGAGCGCGCACCATCCTCGAGGGCCATGGGAAACTAGTTCGCCATGACCTTCTCATCGCCGTTGGCTGCCTCTATACTCAGCTCATAGAGCTAGAGGAACTCAGCAGGGTCGGGGGTGCCGTCGTAGCATGGAGGCAGGTCGGGCTTGAACTTCCCCGTCCAGACGACGCTGCGAAGCTCCGGTGTGAAGGTGTGGCAACCCGCTGTGGCCACGAGAGCCCGTCGTGGAGGTGGAGCCTGCTCCTGGCGCTCACGCGCCACCGCTGCAGGCGGCGCACGATCTTGACGTGGCGGTGCGGGGAGTGCACGAGCTTCTTATTACGGTCGCTGGACCTCCTGGCAGCTTTCTTCTTCGCGCGCGAGCGCCCTGCACGGCGGGTCACACCGCGGGGCGTCGCACCTTGGCCCGAGGGCAATGACTTGACAGGGAGGTGGAGGAGGTGCTCCATGGGCTACGTCACCCGCAGCAGGAGGTGGGCGAGGTAGTGAGAGGGATGGTGCAGGAGAGCCCTCGGTGGCGCTGACAAGCTCGGTGATGCGGTCCAGACAGTCTTCGTAGAGGTCATCGATGGGGCGATAGAGCAGGAGCTCGCGCGCCATGAGCAATGCAGCCTGCGCATTCGCCGACCCACGACAAGAATGGGATGATGAACCAGCCGGAGTCAGCGACGAGATGGCAGTGACCCCATCACGCCGCACAGAGGGGTGCAGCGACGAAGCTTGCTGCTCATGCCCCGTCGGGCCAGTAGCGGCATCCACCGCTGGAGACGGGGGACGGCGAGGGCAACCGTCACCCGCCGACACTGCCTGGGTGATGCGGGTGGCAAGAGGGGCCCGGCGCTCGGCACGAGCTCGACGGGCGTCGGCCATGGAAGCGGTGGAGCGGTGGCGGGTCGACCGGCAGAAGAGAGGCTCCGACGCACCCCAACCTGGCGCGCCAAATGTCAGATTTCAGGTTCCGCATACCCTTGAGAGGTTCAAACTCTGGGGTGCGTGCGAAGAACTCGTCCTCCCCAGTCTGCCTACTCGCTAATCTCATAGCCTAGCTCGATGAACTGGATGGGAAAGAGACACAGCAGTTCACCCAGGTTCGGGCCACCTTGCGATGTAATATCCTACTCCTACTTTGTGGTGGATTGGCCTCGAGGGGCTAGTGATGAACTAGTACAGTGGCAAACAAACTCTGGAGGAGAGGTGTTCTTGGGCTCGAGTGAGCTGGTGGGTGAGAGGATGATCTGAATGATCCGTCCCCTTCTACGATGGTGTCTAGGTCCTATTTATAGTGGCCTTGGTCCTCCTCCCAAAGGTAGGCAGGAAGGGATCTCACAACGGCCGAACTTGAAGGGATACAACTAGTACATGCTATCCTGACAAAAGTAGTCTTCGCCTGCAAAAGCCTCTGGTCGTGACGCCGTGGTGGACTCGGCGATGACCTCCGTCCTGTCGTCCTGGCGGTCTTGGTCTTGTTGCACGGGAATGGAAACCTTTGGCTGATTCCTCGGGACTCCGCACCTGTGCTTGCCTCCTTAGCACCAAAAAGGAAACTGGTACACTGCTGTCGGATTTCAGGTTCCGGCAAAACCCTTGAGGTTCGAACACTAGGGTGCGCACGAAGATCTCCCCCTACCTAATCACGCCCTCAGCCTCACCGCGATCTCAAAGCCTAGCTCGACGAACCCGCAACACAAGATACACGAGATTTATACTGGTTTGGGCCACCGTCGTGGTGTAATACCCTACTCTAGTGTGGTGTGGCAGATTGCCTCTTGGGCCGAGGATGAATAGTTACAAGGGAAGAACAGCCTCCTGAGGAGAGGTGTTCTTGTGCTCGGTGAGTTTGAGGATGGAATGGATCTAGTCCAAGATGAGTCGCCTCCTATGGTCGTGGCTAGTCCTATTCATAGAGTCCCTGGACCTCTCCCCAAATATTGAGCGGGAAGGGATCCAACAACGGCCAAATTCGAAGGGAGACAACTAGTACAAGTTATCCTGACTAAAGGTGGTGTTCGCCTGCCAAAGGTTCTGGTGGTGACGCCGCCTTGGGCTCCACGGTGACCTCCGTCCTGCTGGTCTTGGTCTTGTTGCACCAATATGGAAACCTTTGCCTGATGCCTCAGGACTCCTCGCCTGCGCTTGCCCCTTTAGCACCAAAGAGGAAACGAGGACACTGCGCGCGCTGTCGACCGCCTGGCTCCAGTCGTCGTGGCTTGCGTCACAGGAACCTCGCGAGGTGTCCCTTGCCTTGATCTCTCCGCCCCTCGCGAGCTAGCCTGGTGGGGCCGCTCCCGAGGAGGTCTTGTGTCGTCCGCCTCGCGAGGCTTGGCCCCTCGCAAGGGTCTTGAGCGTTTGCTGGTGAAGATGGGCCGTACAGGGCCGCTGGTGGAGCCACGCCGTGGGCTGCAGGCAGGCAAGTCTAGGGATCCCCGTTCCCAGGACGCCGACAGTAGCCCCCAAGCCCAAGGCACGCTCGGACTTGGCTTCGAGGCGAAGCCAGAGGGCAAGTGCGGAGCACCACGGGGCCCAACAGCCTGCGGCCTTGGTCGACGCGTAGCGATTGATTGGACGTGGGCGTCTCCGCTTCCCCACGCTGCCCCGGTAACTACCTGACTTGACGAGTCCCTGCTGCACGCAAGGAAAAACCATCATTATCTGTGATCGTGGGGATCGCCGGTTGGCCTTCTCCTACTATAAATGTGGAGGGGGCGGAGCCCCCATTGCTCATCTCTTCCTGCTCGCTTCTCCTTCTTCGCCCCATTGCCAGTAGCGACCCCCATGGCGCCTACGAAGAGGTTCTCGATCGCGGAGAAGGGGAAGGCCCGCCAAGAGGGGCCTGGCTCTCCGCCGCCCAAGCGTGGGTGCAGCCGTCCCCGTAAGCACACCGTGACCCCGCGGCGGCGCCTCGCGGCCGCAGCGTTGCTTCTTCTCGTGGTGGGGCTTGCCCCGATCGTGGCAGCCCCGTCTATGAAAGGAGGCGCGCCATGGTCGCGTGGCCTCCCCGGCCGTGCTTCCACTCAGCGGATGTGCTGCCGGAGTTCGTCGTTTGGTCGGAGAACCCGGCCGGCACCTGGCTTCAGCTCCCGCGCTTCTTCGCCAGCGAGCTGCCGGCCACAGGTCCAGCGGGCTCTGGCTGCAGGCGGGCGGCTGCTGCAGCAAGGCTTCGTGGGTCGCTGTCGAGGTCTCCGTCGCAGGCGACGCAGCCCTGGCCCGTGGGTGGCAGACGTTTGCCCGCGCATGCGGCCTGGGCAGGCGGTGCACCCTCCACTTCAAGTATGATGGCAATGCGACCCTCTACGTGAGGGTGTTCGGGGAAGACGTTCGCCGCGTCGGGTGCTGCCCCGAGGACAACGACGGCGACGAGGTGCTTGGCCTTGGCAACATCGAGATGAGGGTGAGGACCGTCTTGCCTTCGGTGCTGGCCACCGCTCGCCTAGCTACGTCGACTCCTCCTCCGGCGACAGCTCCAGCAGCAGCGGCTATGACCAGCCGCCACGCCGCCGCGCCCGCTTCAAGGGCAGCAGCGGGTTGTCTCGTTGCCGCGCCCCAGTAAAGCGCGAGGAGGGTTCCCACTAAACTCAGGAAAGTGCCATGGGTCCATCCTCGCGAGCTGCTGTAGGGGCATGCGCTGCTTTTGTTTTGTTCTTCCTTTTTTTCGTGCATTAAGAGAGAGACAAGTATGAGGCCCCCGTAGGGGCGTGCAACGAACCATGGTTTCCAAGTTGCTTATGCTATGTTTATTGTTCCTGTGTCGTATTGCAGCACTTAACGTTTTATGTAGGCGCGTAGAGATAACTTAGCTTGACACGCTTGAGGTAGTCTTTGCCTCATGAAGCGCGTGTTTCCTAGTACCTGGCGAGGCCTCCTTGGCCTGGGAGGCGTCTGGGAACTGCAAAAATTCGTTAGGAAACTTTTGTTCTTCCGAGCCCTGGTTGCAGGCGCCGCTAGCCACGACCCAGCGCTACACATCGCGGTACCCGAGGGGCACGGATTGAGAGAAGCACGCCAGCTTATGAGCTCGAACAAGGGCACCTCGCGAAAAAAGGAGAAAACGCTCACGAGGGCACCTGTGCAGACCCCTCGCGAGGCATGCGAGAGAGAGTACAGGTCAAAACAAGGAACCGAAGGCAGAAACGGAGGCAAAAGGCGATGGAACCAAACCGGCAAGGAACATCAGAAAGCAAATTTCATTAAAGAGAGGCAAGCCAACTACGGAAAGCAAATGAAAAGCCCCGTCCGGCACCTAGTCTAGTCTTATTGTCTTCTCACCAGCGCGGAGCTAAGTGCTGCCACTAGAACGTGGGAGGGAGCCCCCGAGGCCCGAGGGCGGCACTCCTGAGACTCCGGGGCGTGTACAGCCCCACTCATTATTACGTGAGAGTGTCACGAGCGGAGACCTTCATAGGCACTGGGCCTTCTTCACAGGCACTGGGCCGTTCTTCATGGGTAGAACTTCCGGAGGTGCTAGATGTTCCAGGCGTTCTAGATGGGAACCCCCTCCTGTGTCTCCAGGCGCACGGCGCCAGGCCTGGAGACATGAGCGACCCTAAACGGGCCCTCCCACATGGGCGAGAGCTTGTGCAGCCCTTCCCTGGAGAGCGCCCGCCTTAGGACGAGGTCACCCACCTCGAGCGTCCTAGAGCGGACGCTTCGACAGTGATACCTCTGCAGCGCCTGCTGGTATCTTGCCGCCCAGAGCATGGCTTCACAGCGGCGTTCCTCCCCATCACGAGGTCCATCCCCCGCATGGCGTCCTGCTGCGCCTCATCAAACGCCAAGACCCACGCGGAGCAATGCTTGATCTCGTGAGGGAGAACCGCTTCTGCTTTGTAGACGAGGAAGAACGGGGTCTCGCCTGTTGGCTTGGTGGCGGTGGTGCGGATGGACCACAGCACAGACTAGAGCTCGTCATGCCAGCCCCTGCCGCAGGCCTCGAGCTTCTTCTTGAAGGTCCTGGTCTTGAGGCCTCTCAGGACCTCAGCATTGGCGTGTTCGGCCTGACCATTGCTCCTGGGGTGCGCCACCGAAGCGTAGCAGATTTGCGTTCCAAGGTTAGCACAATATGTCTTGAAGAGATTGCTAGTGAACTGCGAGCCGTTATCGGTGATGATGTGGTTGGGGACCCCAAACCGGCTCACGAGACCCTTGATGAACTTGACCGCGGTCCGGCTGGGATGGTGAGGATGGCTTCTACCTCCGCCCACTTGGTGAACTTGTCGATGGCGACGTAGAGGTAGCGGTAGCCCCCAGGCGCTCGAGGGAATGGGCCCAAGATATCCAGCCCCCAGACCGCGAATGGCCACGAGAGCGGG
Organism: Triticum aestivum; assembly: GCF_018294505.1. Taxonomy (NCBI): domain Eukaryota; kingdom Viridiplantae; phylum Streptophyta; class Magnoliopsida; order Poales; family Poaceae; genus Triticum; species Triticum aestivum. The sequence continues at coordinate 144,861,380 of NC_057805.1, forward strand.
ATGGTCTGGAGGCCTTGAGCTAGCTGATGGATCTGCTTGTCGTGGAATTGACAGGCATCACAGGACTTCACTAGCTCAGCTGCGTCGTTGGGCGCCGTAGGCCAGTAGAATCCGCTGTGGAACGCCTTGTAGACGAGGGTTCGTGACGACGAGTGGTGCCCGCAGTCCCCGCCGTGTATGTCAGCTAGCAGCTCATTCCCCTGTTCCCTGGAGATACAACATAGGGAAACATCATTCGACCACCTCCTGTATAATTCACCATCCTGGATGCAGTACGTCGTGGCCTGCCATGCTACTCACTCCGCATCTTCCTCCTTCTCCGGTAGAGTCCCTTGCATCAGGTACTCCTTGAACTCCTTGGTCCAGCACCCCTTCTGAGGCTCGAGCGCCAAGAGTAGGCGCGCTTCCGAGGTTGGGCCGCAGGCCGGGGCTCCCGAGGCAGGTGGTTGGGGGAGCTCCTCCCGAGGCAGCGCCGTCCTCGAAAGTGGTGGCGTTGCCGATGGCTTGAAGAGCCGCTCCTCGAAGACGCCAGGCTCTTGGGGTAGCCGCTTGGATGCTCTCTTGGCGATATCGTCGGCTTCCTTGTTGGTGCCGCGGGGCACGTGCTACAATTCCAGGCCCAAGAAATGCTTTTCCATCTTGCGTACCTCCGCGAGGTAGGCCTCCATGTGCTCATCCCTCGGCTCATATACCTTGTTTGAGAAGTTGACGAGAAGTTGTGAGTCACCCTTGATGGTGAGGCGTTTCACCCCCAGGGCCACCGCAGCCTTGAGTCCAGCTATGAGGCCTTCGTACTCTGTTATGTTGTTGGAGACCTTCTCGCCCTGCTGGAAGCAGAGCTGCACGACGTAGTAGAGCTTGTCCTGAGTGGGCGAGATGAGTACCGCTCCAGCTCCCGCACTCTGGCACGCAAATGCGCCATCGAAGTACATCACCCAGCCGTCCGACGCTTCACTCCCCGGTGAGAGGGACCGATCCTCTCCTGCTTCAAGCTCCGGGGCGTCCGTCCATTCCGCCACGAAGTCGGCGAGCGCAACTCCCTTGATGACCCTGGTTGTGCTGAACTCTAGCTGGAACGCTTGCAACTCGATATTCCACTCAGCGACTCGTCCAGCAGCGTTAGGGCTCCTGAGCACCCTCTCCAGCGGATAGGCCGAGACTACCTTGATCGGATGACCTTGGAAGTAGTGTCTTAGCTTACGCGAGGCCACCAAAAGCGCGAACAAGAGCTTCTGAGGCATGGGGTACCGTGCCCTTGCATCCCGCAGTACCGTGCTGATGAAATATATTGGATGCTCGACGAGGGCGGGCGTGTCAATGGGAGCCGCGTCTGTCGGAGGTTGGGGCGCCCCCTGAGGTGCCTGTACCTCCAGAGCCTGGTCGCCCATTGGGGCCTTGGCAGGCCTGAGGTCACCATCCTACTGTGCCGGGATATCCATTGGCGCTACCGTAGCCCCCGTGGTCTCCTTGGGTCTTGTGTCACCCCGGCTGGGGGCGTGGTTTGGCGCGACGTGCCCTTGGCCTGGCGCTCTTCCCGAACCGCCACCAGAGCCGCATTGGCTGAGTGAGGGGCAGCGGCGAGGTAAAGCACCAGGGGCTCGAGAGGGCAAGGCGCCACCATCACTGGAGGGCTGGTTAGATATCTCTTGAGACCTTGAAATGCTTGGTCAGCTTCCGGGGTCCACTTGAACGGACCCTTCTTCTTCATCAGCTTGAAGAATGGCATGGCGCGCTCTCCCAGCTTGGATATGAAGCGCCCCAACGAAGTCACGCAACCGGCTAGCTTCTGCATTTCCTTGAGGGTTTGTGGTGGGCTCATGTCTTCAATTGCCCTGACCTTCTCTGGGTTAGCCTCGATCCCCCTGTGGGACACGAGGAAGCCCAGCAGTTTGCCGGAGGGGACACCAAATACACACTTTTCTGGGTTGAGCCGCAAGTCCACCTGGCGCAGGCTCGCGAAGGTCTCTTCCAGGTCCTGAATTAACGTTCTGGCCTCCCGAGACTTCACCACAATGTCGTCGACATAAGCTTCAGCGTTCCTCCCGAGCTGCTGACCCAGGGCGATGTGCATCAGCCGTTGGAAGGTCGCGCACGCGTTGCGCAGCCCGAACGGCATGCAGGTGTAGCGATACACCCCGCACGGGGTCACGAAGGTTGTCTTCTCCACATCTTCTACTACCATCTTGATCTGGTGATAGCCTGAAAACGCATCCAGGAAGCACAGCAGGTCGCACTCGGCGGTGGAATCAACGATCTGGTCGATGCGCGGAAGCGGGAATGGATCCTGGGGGCAAGCGTTGTTCAGGTTGGCGAAGTCGACACATATGCGCTCCTTCCTGCCTTTCTTTGGCACAACGACGGGGTTTGTCAGCCACTCGGGGTAACGAACCTCGCGAATGACACCTGCTGCCTCCATCTTGCGGGTTTCTTGGACAATGAAGGACTGATTCTCCATGGACTGTCGCTGTGCCTTCTGCTTCAGGGGGCGCACATTGGGGCACACCCCTGAGTGATGCTCGATCATCCCTCTCGGGACGCCTACCAGCTGATCGGGCTCCCAGGCGAATACTTCCTTGTTTGCACGCAAGAACTTTACCAATGCTTCCTCTTGATCTGAGTCGAGGTTGGCGCCTATGGTGAAGGTGGCTCCAGAAGCCCCATCTTCCTTGACTGGCACCTGCTTGGTTTCTGCCCGATCTTGGGTGAACAACTGCTTCTTCTTGGCCGGCGCGGCCCCCTTAACTCCAAAGGGGCCTCGTCAGTCGGTCGCGCCGCCGCGGCGGTCTTGAGGGCAAGCTTGAGTGCCACCAGAGCTTCCTTGGTATCTCCGACTATGGTGAGGACGTCCTTGCTCCCGGGCATCTTCATGAGGTTGTAGGCCGGATGGGTCGCTGCCATAAACTGGGCCAGAGCTGGGTACCCGAGGATGGCGTTGTATGGGAGGCCGATGTGGGCGATTTCAAAGTCGATCAGCTCAGTGCGGTAGTTGTCGCGGGTGCCGAAGGTCACGGGAAGAAGGATCTGTCCCAGGGGGCTGGAGGAGCCGCCGCCGCCGCCAGAGAAGGGCTTGCTGGGGCGGAGCCGCTCGAGTGGTACATGGAGGAGGCTGAAGGCCTCCGCTGAGAGCATGTTGAGGCCGGCGCCGCCGTCGATGAGGGTCTTGGTGACGGCTACGTTGCAGATGGTGGGCGTGCAAAGCGTTGGGAGCACGCCCGAGCCGATGGTGGTGATGGGGTGATCTCCCGAGTCGAAGGTCAGGTCGGCCTCGGGCGCCACTCAACCTGGGGGGAGCCCCCTGCTGCGTGGAAGCGGCACTGATCTGGCAAAAGAACGGCTTGGCGTGACGGTCCGAGGGTGGCGCTTGCGAGCTGCCAAGGAGGGCCGCGACAACGAGGGGCGCCGGTGCCGCGAAGCGCGCGGCGAAGAGGCTGTACAGCTCCTCCCAAGATGCCACCGTGGATCCGGGGAGGTTGAGGAGCCAGGCGCGCGACACGCCTGTGAGGGCCATGGGAAGCTAGTTGGCCATGACCTTGTCGTCGCCCCTAGCCTTAAGGACGGCCTCCTCGTACACCAGCGGGAAAGCCGACGGGTCCACTATCGGTGTCAAAACCAGCAGATCTCGGGTAGGGGGTCCCGAACTGTGCGTCTAAGGCGGATGGTAACAGGAGGCGGGGGACACGATGTTTACCCAGGTTCGGGCCCTCTCGATGGAGGTAATACCCTACTTCCTGCTTAATTGATCTTGATGATATGAGTATTACAAGAGTTGATCTACCACGAGATGAGGCTAAACCCTAGAAGCTAGCCTATGGTTTGATTGTTGTTGTACTACGGACTAAACCCTCCGGTTTATATAGAAACCGGAGGGGGCTAGGGTTACACAGAGTCGGTTACAAGGGAGGAGATCTACATATCCGTATTGCCAAGCTTGCCTTCCACGCCAAGGAGGGTCCCATCCGGACACGGGACGAAGTCTTTAAATCTTGTATCTTCATAGTCCAACAGTCCGGCTAAAGTATATAGTCCGGCCGTCCGAGGACCCCCCTAATCCAGGACTCCCTCAGTAGCCTCTGAACCAGGCTTCAATGACGATGAGTCCGGCGCGTAGATTGTCTTCGGCATTGCAAGGCGGGTTCCTCCTCCGAATACTCCGTAGAAGATTTTGAACACAAGGATAGTGTCCGGCTCTGCAAAACAAATTGCACATACCACCGTAGAGAGAATAATATTTCCACAAATCTAATCTAGTGACACATTCGGCAGCATGACATCATACCATGGCCCGGTCATTATTCGAACCGTTTTTCCCAACCAGCGACTGCACACATTGCGAGGCGGTTTCCTTGGCACGTCTTGTCGAAGCAGAGATTGTGTCCCCTTATCACGGGATTCTCATCAATACGGGTGTGGGTAACCCAACCGCACCATCAATTACGGTGCTTGGGGAATAAGCAGTTTTACTAGGCAAGTGGGGAGACGCAGAATCCCGGCTGCCTTTATAAGGGGATAAGGACTCCCTTTCGCACCCACGCTTTCTCCTTCCCAATCCATTCCCCACCGCTCAAGCTCCAACGCCCAAGCGTTCATCTTCTCTGCCCACAAAGGCCTTCCGAAAATGTCCGGATCCGGAGCAGGAGGCAAATGGATGGCCTTTACTGTCCGGGAGAAGGATATCAAAAAGCTTCGCGAGGCCGGGTACCTGGCCAGGAAAATCAGCCATCGTCTCCCGACGGCGGGACAGATCGTCCCTGCCCCGGAACCCCACGAGAGGGTTGTATTCCTTCCTCACTTCGTCCGCGGGCTAGGGTTTCCCCTCCACCCGTTCATTCGCGGCATCATGTATTATTATGGGATCGATCTGCACGATCTGTCCTCTAATTCTTTCCTCAACATCTCGACATTCATTGTCATGTGTGAGGCCTTTCTCCGCATCTCACCACATTTTGGCCTGTGGCTGAAGATTTTTAATGTGAAGCCCAAGGTAGTGGGCGGCGATCATGCCGAGTGCGGGGGCGCTATGGTGAGGAAGATGCCCAACGTTATATGGCCAACCAGCACCTTTAACGATTCCGTCAAGGAGTGGCAACAACAGTGGTTTTACATCACCGAGCCGCGTGAAACAGAATGGGCCACTACTCCCGAGTTTTGATCCGGTGCCCCCCTGCGCCTCACATCTTGGGTCAAGAAGGACCTGAACTGGTCCTCATCTGACGAATTGTCGATGCTCCGGATGCGTGTTAGAGATATGGGAGACAAGAACATTGAACTTGTCAATGTGGTCCAGGTGATGTTAGTTCGCCGGATCCTGCCTTGTCAACACCGGACTTGCAATCTATGGGAATTCGATCCGGCCATGCACCAATCCTTGCGGGAGCTTTTCGGCTCCTACATCTGGAAGGTGCTTTTCAAGTCCAGCAAATCATGGCCGGACTCCACCGAAGACCGTGGGTACCAACTGTCCCGCCCTGCAAGTTCGGTGAGTACTCGTATTTTTTGCCGCATAACCCAAGGGAAGCGCTTAATGTGCTTTCCATGATTCTCCTAGGGCTGGACGAAGAAGGCGGAGCGGATCGGCCCCGCTGCCCGAAGAACCGGCCGTCCCTCTTCTGACGAAGATGCTGGTCCCGGCGCCTTACAAGGTGCCAAGAAGACGGCCGAGAAGGAGGCCAAAAAGACCCGGGGCGGCCTTCATCGCCGCGGCACTTCAGACACAATATCCGAAGGCTCTGATGCCCGTTCCGCCTCCGAAGAGGAGGAGGAGGAGGAGGAAGATGAATCCCCTACGGGGGAAAGAAAGAAAAGGACGGCCTCCACACACTTGGAAGCCGAGTCACCCAAAAGGGGAAAAGCTCCCCTTCCGGAGGAGTCCCCTGCCGCCACCGACAGTGGCCCGGCGTGGGACCCCAGGGTCCAGCCCCTGGTGAACCCCTGAGTATATACAGTTCAACCATGCTTACGTCCAGACTTATAATGGCGTAATTTTTTAACCTGAGCCATATGTTTTTGTAGTCCGGCGAGGTCCCGTATCGAACAATCCTCATCGGAGGATTCGCTGAGCTCGGATGCTATGGAAAGCGGGACGCCCCCGAAGGCCCCTTCCTCCAAACAGGTAAATACCACCGAGGCTTCGTCCCAGAGGGACCTCGGCCCAGGAGGAGAGGGAAAGACCGTGAAGGCGGCGCCTGGAGATCAAACTCCGGGGGCCGAACACATGGGGGAGCAGATTCCCATGGGAGCTGACGGCGGGGGCCATCTTGAATTCGGCTCCCAGCCGGATGCCGTTCCGGAGACCAATACGGCTCCAGAATCAAGCAGGCAGCCTCTCTCAGCTGGAGGAGGTATACCGGCGGCCACTATCCAACCAGAGGCGTCGGATGCTTTGTTGGTGGTGCTGAAGGACGCCTCCATCGTCGATGAACACCGTGCCCTTATGGGTGAGGTGATTGAGAAGATTCAGTTTGCTGAGAGTGGACTGAATGGAGCTTGTATCAGCCTTATAAATGGTTTTGAGGTATGTTTTTCGAAGAGTGTCATAGTATGGATAGTAGCCCCTGATACACTGTTTGGTGAAAGAAGAAACCGGACAGAGGATCAAATTTATGTTCGCAGGAAGACTCATTGAATGACATCTATTTCTCTTCTGTTATAAGCAGGCATCTGTAGCGGCTGCTGCCTCCCATACTGCGGAAATCTCCGGACTGAATCAAAGTCTGGAGCGGGCCAAAGAAGAACTTGGCCAGTTGAAAATGCAGTTGGGAGATAAACAGGGTATGCACAAGTCTTGCTCGCGTTTAGTGCGATCAAATTTGCAGTATTATAGAATATGTTCCCTGATTTTCTCTAGGGATGATGACCGAAGTTGAGGCTCTTAAGAAGGTTGTGGCCAAGGCCGAGGAAAAGGCAGCCGCAGAGCAGGCCCTCCGTGAGAAGTACGAGGCCAGGGTGATTAAAGTTGAGGATGAGCTGCAACAGGCCGTGAAAAAATGCAAGACCTTGGAGCAGAGTGTAACGGAGAAAGAATCCGAACTCACCAAGGCGCATCAGGCCGCGAGCGATGCCCGGGGGGAAACCCAAAGCGCCCTACAGGGGATCCAAGAGGCGAGGAAGATCGCAGTGGGTAAGGCTTTCTCCTTGTAAAGCAAGTTTTGGAGGAGAAGATTATGTTTTTGATTTTGAATTCAGATTTCTCCAGGGGTGTTTGCGGAGCTGCCCCGCAGCATAGCGGATGCCGCCCAATTCTACCGGGCCGAAGAAAGAAACGCTGCGGATAAGCTCTTCTGGTCGTAGTATTTGGCACCGAATTATCCGGTGCCTTTTGCCGATCAACTTAAACAGCTGATCGAACTGCATAAGGTGGCGGAACTAGCCATGAAGGATTTAATTATCCGGTTATGGCCCGCCGAGCCGATTCCAGGCAGCTACTTCGGGCTCGTGAAGCGGCTTGTAAGCGCTTGCCCCCAACTTGATGTCATCAAGCAGTCGGTCTGCATAGAAGGTGCGTGAATGGCCTTCGCCTGCGCAAAGGTGCACTGGGGGAAGATGGATGCTGAGAAGCTGATGACCGAAGGGCCGCCAGAGGGGAAGGAGCACCGCAAGCCTGAATTATATTATGAGAATGTCCTTAAAGGATCCTACCTTGTCGTGGAGCTATGCACCAAGGACATTATATTTCCATGAATGTGAATCATGCTGTCCTTTGTAAACATCTAAACAGGGTCATTTATACTATTTATTTACTGTTATATAAAAGTTTACCCTCCTGTGCGGCCGTTTTATATGTTAAACCTGAGAGTTGGCCAGTCGTCGGCTCTTCCCCCACATAAGAAGTACGGGGGTGTTCGGGATAAACCTGAGCACTCTTTATCCTAGTTTTGGGTCCTTCGAAGGAGGTGCTCAGCACAACAATCCAGGCAATCGGACTATAGGGCTTTATCACTCTCACTTAGCCATATGAGCTTTAGTAAGGTAGGCGCGGCCCCTGGTGTTCAGAATACCGTACTAGGGGCTCTATAAGCACCTGATCGGAGAAAAAACCGATCCATCGCACGCTGCATTGGTTATGGCATTATGCGGGAGAAATCCTTAAAGATTTTATGTCGGGACCCCGATTCTAAGTCACACCGATCTAGCATGTAACACCTCATATCACTTTGCGGCCTCACGCACGGTATTCCCACGCGTGTCGCCTTACCATGGCCCGGGACCGTTTGCGCCTTTTGGCTCACGTATATGATAGTGTCGCTAGCATCCATATGACAAAGAACCCGGGCCGACATGACTAGTCGTGAACCCAAAGTGGCACTAACTTACGGGGACAGGCATACATGAAACAACATCGAGCATGTCGGTCAGCAGTATGTGAATCCGGGCTGTAGCAACTGGGCTAACAGGACTCCGGGAACCCGGGCTGTAGCAGGCTAGGCCGGACTCCGGATGTCACCGCGTGACATTTCCCCGAAGGGACAGACACAGGGACGAAGTGACTCACATGCCGGCCAGTCTAAGTGTTCCGGAGCAGTAGTGCTGGGCTAGCAGGACTCCGGTAAACCGGGCTGTAGCGGACTACCATGGCTCGGTGGAAGCACTAGACTACATTTCCCCATAAGGGAGGCTACCAAGGATAGACAACTAGGTTTTCGGATCCCACACATAGCAATACACGTTACACGTTCGCATAACATGCAAGTATGTGCTGTACAAGATGGCATCACAACATAACGCAAAATCATATAGATAAAAGGCCCAGAAGAGCCACATAGCATTAAGTACAAACAGGGGTCACATGACCCATCATTCAGAGCATACAAGCAACGGAAGCATTACATGTCTGAGTACAGACAACTACAAAAGAAAAGGCTGAGAAGCCTGACTATCTACAAGCCCCTCCCAAGGGTACAAGATCGTAGCTGAGGTACAAGCTACTCGTCGAAGTCCAAGCGGAACTACTAGTAAGACTGAAGTCCCCGCTGCAAAAACATAAATAAAGCAACATGAGTACAAAGGTACTCAGCAAGACTTACATCAGATCCTATCATACATGCATTTGTATCAAGAAGGTAGTGTGGGGTTTAGTTGCAGCAAGCCATCTTTGACTCAGTGGCTATCCTGTTCTACGACTACGAGGAACTTCTTTGAGGTAAGAAGGCGCACACGAGTCCACTAATCACCACCTCAATACACCACTATGGATTCATTCCCGTCTCACTACGAGAAGCCATCCATAGCACTCACACTTATCTTGAGCATCTTAGAGTATCCACTTCAAGTTGTCTATGTACCACGTAAGCATCCAAGAAGTCCATAACCGAGGACACGACTATTCGAATAGATCATGATAACCCTGCAGGGGTGTACTGCTTCACACACGCTCTCGCCCTTACCGCCATGTACACGTCATGTACCTCGGCAACCTTCAAGCGGAAGCCTGGCGAGGGTGTCGTCCATGACCTGACTAACCACACAAGACTCTAGTCCAGGTTTATCGCCTATTCGGGTTCCATCTGCAAGGAGATCCGGCCGGGGTGTCGCTCACGGCCCCAAACGATGTGTGCAGGGTTCCCAAGCCCACCTCGCCGGATGGATCTACGCTTGGTACACCGTGCCACTTGTGCCTAGTCTGTCCCAAGCCCACCTGGCCCGGTGCCACTTGGTAGACTACTAACACTACCTACAAACACCAGAAACTAATTGCAACTCCTGGACAGAGATCAAGTTGGTTAATAAGTCGAGAGGGGCACTTAAGCATTCCAATGTGTGGTAGTAGCTAGTCATTGGACAACATACACAGAACTCAGTGCTTAAGGACGGTTCCAGTGAGACAACCCACCATGTACTCCTACATGGCCTCTCACCGCTACCTTTACCAAATCGTGTTCACACACTTAACTCTCAGCACCAGAACATATCGTAACACTCCAATTCATTCCCTATGAATCAGACCTGACAAACCTCTAAGCAATAGCAGGCAGGGCATGGTAGGAACACAACATGGCTCAAACAACTCCTACACATGCTAGTGGGTTTCAACTATTTACTGTGGCAATGACAGGTCATGCAGAGGAATGGGTTCAACTACCGCAGCATAAAGTAGCAGTTGAATCGTTGTTGTCCTAATGCAATAAAAGAGAGCAGGAGCGAGAGTAGGATTGTATTGGAATGAACAAGGGGGGGTTTGCTTGCCTAGTAGATCAACAGGGTTCCACTGCTCCTCAGACAGGTACTCTCGAGCACTCTTCGGAGCAGGACCTATCGAGAAGGAACGGTGTCGACAATCAATAAAAAGGCATATGCAACAATATGATGCATGATCATGGCATGTAGATGTGATGCTGTTTGAGTTAATGCAACTAGCATTCAACTTGGAAGGGATCCATTTGAACCAAAGGTTCAAATGCAACTCTAATATAAGTCCCTTTAAATGCCATAAGTGTGTTTTCATATATACAACATGTATAGGTTGGTTTGTCATGCATGAAAATGGCAAAGATGGATAGCTTGAATTTTTCTGATCATTTTTCATATATAAATTATTTAAATCTGAGCTACGGTTGAATTTCTATGATTTTTAGAAGTTTATATCATTTTCTGGAATTTCCTGATTTAATTTAAATCCAGAAAATGAATAACTGCGTCAGCACTGCATCATGCTTGCGTCACCAAGTCAACAGCGCTGATTGGGGTCAAACCTGACGTGTGGGGTCCACACGTCAGTGACACAGTGTTAAACATGTTTTTTTACTAATCTAATTAAAGGATTAGGGCGCATGGGCCCACATGTCAGTGTCACAGGGGGGGTTAGTTAGCGGGGTTGACCCGGTTTGACCGACGATTAGTCGCCGGCGAGGGCGAACGCGGCGGAGGGGCTCGGGATCGTCGCTCCGGCGACCATTTGGGCGGCGGAGACCACGGGCGAGGAGCCAGCGCTCGTCCGCGTCATCTGGAGCAAGCGGGAGAGACGGGGTGGCCGGAGCTCGTCGGCGGCCGGAGTTCGGCCGAGTGCACGCGGGTGCTGTAGGGCACGGCAGGAGCTGCGGGCGGCGGTGTTGGCCTTCTAGGAGGCTGCAGAGCGCGGTGGCAGGTGCAGGCGCGGGCTGCGGTGGCCCTGGCCACGACGGGGAGGTACCACGGCGGCGCGACTGCTCAGGTCCGGTGGCTAGCGTGGCTACGACACGAAATCGAGCACGGGGAAGGAGTGGAAGCGGAGGAGAGCTCACGGCGGTCTCGATGGCGTCGTGCGCGAGCTCGGGGAAGCACTGGTGTGGCCGGAATGTCGTTGGCGATCTCGGGCGGCCAGAGGCGAAGATGGCGATGGCGACGGCTCCACAGGGCGCTCCGGCTTGCGTGGCTCAGCGGAGGGCTTCAGAGCGAGGAGACGGAGCTCCTGGGCGTGCCGGAGAGGCGAGGGGGTGGCGGTGGCTACGACAACGGTGGCCGGTGGCGACGGCAGCGCTCGGCCGTGAGAGAGAGAGAGCGAGGGGGAAGAGAGAATGGGCACGGGAGAGAGCGAGAGAGGTGCGGGGCGGCGCGTGGCGTCGCGCGGGGCATCCAGGCGACGAGGGGGAGGACAGGCAGGGAGGTGGCGTGGCGGCACGGCCGTGCGCGCGCGCCGGCCACACGCCTGGCCGACTGGCGCCAGGAGGACGACGGCGCTAGCAGGCTGGTCCAGCTGGGCCGCAGGTAAGCACATGTAGGTTTTTCCATTTCTGTTTCTTTTCTATTTTTCTGACATTTGTTTGGTTTAATAAAAACTATAAACCATTTTATTTTCTTATGCCAATTTTTGTAGGGGCTAGTGGTATTATTCCAGAACTCCTCAACAAATGGCATAATTTTTGGACAATATTATATATATATATATATATAACAATATATATCCAAAGCAAATAATTACTGCATTAATTCCAAATGCCCAAAATAAATATTTATGAGCTCCTAAAAATATTGGTTTGATTTTTCTCTGTCCAATATTTTTAGAGAGCAACATGAACATTTTCTTGGACCCTTTTGGAGCAATTTTTATCTGGGTCATTTCCGGAAATGATTCTGAGGGTTTCACAGATCCCCACTTCAAATTTAAATGGAATTTAAACATGATGCACACATGACTAGCTAGTCTAGGTCATACCAGAACTAGGGATGTGACAACTCGCCCCCACTTGAAAGAATCTCGTCCCGAGATTCAGGGGTCGATGGAAAGAAGGTGGGGTACTCCAGTCGAAGACGATCTTCTCGCTCCCAAGTAGCTTCTCTCTCGGAATGATGAGACCACTGAACCTTGAAAAACTTGATGTTCTGACGTCGGGTGACATGCTCTGCTTGATTAAGAATGCGAATAGGGTACTCTCGATATGTGAGGTTATCTTGGAGATCAAGCGTTTCGTGGTCCACTCCGCGGATGGGATCCGAGAAGCAACGCCTGAGTTGAGAGATGTGGAAGACATCATGGACTCGAGAAAGATGTGGGGGTAGTTCCAACTGGTAGGCAACCTCTCCGCGTTTGGCGAGAATGAGGAACGGTCCAATATAACGAGGAGCCAACTTGCCCTTGATACCGAATCGATGGGTACCCTTTAGAGGAGTAACCCAAAGGTAAGCCTTGTCGCCAACTTCATAAGCCACTTCCTTATGACGACGGTCAGACTGGCTCTTTTGACGAGACTGGGCTGTTTTCAAATTCTCACGAATGATGCGAACTTGCTCTTCTGCTTCCTGGATCATGTCCGGTCCAAAGAATTGTCTTTCACCAGTTTCTGACCAGTTCAAAGGTGTTCGACATCTTCGTCCATACAGAATCTCGAAAGGAGCTTTCTTAAGACTGGATTGGTAGCTATTGTTATAAGAAAACTCGACGAAAGGTAGGCATTTCTCCCAATCCATACCGAATGAGATAACGCAAGCCCTAAGCATGTCTTCGAGAATTTGGTTGACCCTTTCCACTTGACCACTTGATTGAGGGTGGAAAGCGGTACTGAAGGAAAGATGGGTGCCCATGGCAGATTGGAAACTCTCCCAGAAATGAGAAGTGAAGAGACTACCACGGTCTGAATTGATCTCTAGTGGAACACCATGAAGTGACACTATTCGAGAAATATATAAGTCAGCGAGCTGACTAGCAGTGATACTCTCTCGAACAGGTAGGAAGTGAGCCACTTTGGAAGGACGATCAATGACTACGAAGATAGCGTTATTCCCTTTCTTGGTCCTGGGAAAGCCGGTGATGAAATCCATACCAACTTTATCCCATTTCCACTCAGGAATGGCTAAAGGTTGAAGGGTGCCAGCAGGCCTTTGATGCTCTGCCTTAACGCGACGACAAACGTCACAGTTAGCTATGAACTCAGCAATTTCTCTCTTCATCCTAGTCCACCAGAACCTCTGGCGTAGGTCCTGATACATCTTAGTACTACCGGGATGAATCGTGAGAGGGGATTCATGTGCCTCGTTAAGGATCAATTGTCGCAGATGTTGATTCTTGGGAACCACCAAGCGATTCTCAAAGAAAACAGCACCTCGATCATCCATGGAGAAACATCCACCAACTCCCTTCTTAATGTTTCTCTTGATGCGGGTAACACCCCTATCAAACTTCTGGTCAGAAATGATCTGATCCTCAAGGGTAGGTTTCGCCACCAAGGTAGAAAGGAATCCATGAGGAGCAATGTGAAGATTAAGCTTACAGAATTCCTCATGGAGAAGTGGTTGGCCCTGCTGCAACATAAGATTGTTGCAATAGGACTTACGACTTAGCGCATTAGCCATGACATTGCCCTTGCCTAGGGTGTAGGTAATCCCTAAGTCGTAATCTGAGATCAACTCCAACCAACGTATTTGCCTAAGGTTCAAATCTGGTTGGGTGAAAATATACTTGAGACTCTGGTGATCAGTGTAAATCTCGCAACGTTTACCGAGAAGGTAATGTCGCCATGTCTTAAGTGCATAGACTACGGCTGCAAGCTCTAGATCATGTGTAGGATAATTCTCCTCATGTGGATCCAACTGTCGAGATGCATAGGCAATCACATGACGATCCTGCATAAGGATGCAGCCTAGTCCCTGTCGTGAGGCGTCGCAGTAGATAACAAAGTCCTTCGTGAAATCCGGTGGCACCAGTATGGGAGCAGAAGTCAGGCGTCTTTTCAGTTCCTGAAAACTGTACTCACACTGTGGGGACCACTCAAACTTTTTATCCTTCTTCAGAAGTTCCGTGAGGGGTCTGGCTACTTTGGAGAAGTTTTCAACGAAGCGGCGACAATAACTGGCTAGACCAAGGAAACTCCTAACTTGTTTAATTGTTTCAGGTGGAGTCCAATCAAGAACGGCCTGAACTCTCTCAGGATTGACAGCAATGCCGTTACCAGAGATCACGTGGCCTAGGTAGGTCACTTCTGGCAACCAAAATTCGCACTTGGAGAACTTGGCATAAAGGCGGTGCTCTCTGAGTTTTTCTAACACAAGTCTAAGATGTTCGGCATGCTCTTCCTCGTTCTTCGAGTAGATAAGGATATCATCGAGGTAAACCACGACGAACTTGTCTAAGTACTCCATGAAGATCGAGTTCATCAAGCAGGAGAAGGTAGCTGGAGCATTGGTTAGACCAAAGGACATGACAGTGTACTCGTACTGGCCATAACGAGTGACAAAAGCCGTCTTAGGAATGTCCCCGTTTCTAATCTTGATTTGGTGGTAGCCTAACCTCAAATTCATCTTGGAAAAGACTGAGGATCCAGCAAGCTGATCATACAGGTTGTTGATCCTGGGGAGCGGATACTTGTTCTTTATCGTGACCAAATTAACGGGACGATTATCTACAACCATCCGGTCCGTACCATCCTTCTTCTTGACGAAGAGAACGGGGCAAGCCCAAGGAGAAGAACTAGGATGGATGAAACCCTTTTGCAAGGATTCATCGAGTTGTTTCTTAAGCTCGGCTAGCTCTAAGGGTGCCATCTTGTAAGGTCTCCTAGAAATTGGGGCGGTTCCTGGGATAAGATCTATGACAAACTCTACATCCCTGTCAGGTGGAATACCTAGCAGTTCTTCTGGAAAGACATCCGGAAAGTCACGGAGTACCGGGATATCCTCAAGGTCTGGAAGAGGGCTGGCATTAAGAGAATAAAGCTGACGCTTTGCAATTCTGGTGGAGACAGTGACTATCTTGCCAGATGGGTGTGTGAGCTGAACAGACCGGGTGTAACAATCAATCTTGGCATAATGAGCTTTCATCCAGTCCATACCCAAGATGATGTTAATATCTGAAGACTTGAGGGCTATGAGTGATGCAAGGAATACAAGTCTGTCAACAAGGATTTCGTTACCATGGCTTACACTAGAAGTTTGCCATTTGGATCCAGGAGTTTGAATGAGTAGTGGGGAGGGCATATCACAAAATGATATGTCGTGCAAGCAGGCATAACTTTCGGAAATGAAGGAATGAGACGCCCCAGTATCAAATAGAACCGAAGCTGGATGACAGTTTACAAGGAGTGTACCAAGAACGACATCTGGATCATCCCGAGCGTCTTTAGCTGAGACGTGATGCACACGTCCACATTCAGTGGGAGCTGACTTGGTACTGATCATCTTGTGTGATGGCTTACCACGGCCAACAGACTTCTCGGGCTGGGGTGGAGCAACACGGGTCTGAGTGCAAATACGGGCGGTGTGGCCTGGCTCTCTGCACTTGTAAAAAATCTTGGAGGTAGGATGTGGACCCGCGTTGGCAGGCGGTCCACCAATAGGCCTGGGTGGAGCATACGGCTGAACTGGGTGAGGCGCCACATAAGATGGTCTCGGGATATAACCGGGTGGAAGAGCAGAGTTCGGAATCCAAATCTGGCGCTTCTGAGAACTAGAACCGGAGGAAGAACCCAAATCACGGGTGTGCTTACGAGACTCCTCGTAGGTGAGCTGAGCTGTCTCCGTATTAATGGCCTTGTTCACAAGAGCCTGGAATGTATTGCAATGGTGCAGTGGAGATCTCGACGCAACTTGGGGTTGAGACCCTTTCGGAACCTAGCCTGCTTCTTAGCGTCTGTGGACACTTCTTCTGTAGCATAGCGGGCGAGGTTCTCAAACTCTCTACTGTAAGCATCAACAGCCATCTTACCCTGGGTAAAACTACAGAGCTCTTCTCTCTTGCGGTCAATGACAGCCTGAGGAATGTGATGCTCGCGAAAAGCCTCAGTGAAATCCCTCCAGGTCGGTATCTGGCTAGCTGGAAGCATAGCCTCATAGTTCTGCCACCAAAGACTAGCAGGACCTTCCAAGTGATATGCAGCATAAGTGACCTTGTCACCTTCAGCTACGTTCGCAGAACGCAGCTTGTGTGTGATACTACGGAGCCAGTCATCTGCATCGAGTGGCTCAATGGAATGATGGAAGGTAGGTGGTTTCAGACCAATGAAATCATAGATGGTCGCTGACTCTTTGCACTGAGGTGCAGTGTTCTCCTCGATACGTGCTAACAAGCGGTTAGACTCATGCTTGTTCCTCTCCATCTCTAACATAAACTCTGCCAACGAAGGCTGGTCTGAAGGGTCCTCCTCATCCCTACCACCTACGTGGTTCAGGCAACGAGCAACAGAACTTCGGTGAACTGACGACATCCTGAGAAGCGGAACCAAGGACGAGGTCAACAACAACTATAGGATGCAACATGTAGCATAAGGAAATTAGTATCTCTCAAACTCCTAGGGCAAATCCGGCAGCATAACGGCAGTAAAATGCTCAAAAGGAGACATTCTGCAAAAAGGCGGGGTAGCACCATACTCAACATCGTCACTCAAGGTTCTGAGATATTACTAAACAGGCTACACCGGAGGTACTCGAACTGGGATATGACTCTGATCAACCAATCCTAAGAGACTACGGAGTAGTAACACGTGATCCTGATAGACGGAAGAGAAAGCCTAGTTCCTTAACCCCGTAGGAAAGATAGGATGACTCAGATCAGAAGGCATGAGGTAAAAGGAGTAAAAAGAGCCTTACGTTCCCTTCCACAATCAATTCCCTTATATAACTAAAGAATTTCTAGACTCAACTTCGACCAGGTTGGCTTGGAAATCCTACAGGCAGTCAGGCTCTGATACCAAAGCTGTCGGGACCCCGATTCTAAGTCACACCGATCTAGCATGTAACACCTCATATCACTTTGCGGCCTCACGCACGGTATTCCCACGGGTGTCGCCTTACCATGGCCCGGGACCGTTTGCGCCTTTTGGCTCACGTATATGATAGTGTCGCTAGCATCCATATGACAAAGAACCCGGGCCGACATGATTAGTCGTGAACGCAAAGTGGCACTAACTTACGGGGACAGGCATACATGAAACAACATCGAGCATGTCGGTCAGCAGCGTGTGAATCCGGGCTGTAGCAACTGGGCTAACAGGACTCCGGGAACCCGGGCTGTAGCAGGCTAGGCAGGACTTCGGATGTCACCGCGTGACATTTCCCCGAAGGGACAGACACAGGGACGAAGTGACTCACATGCCGGCCAGTCTAAGTGTTCCGGAGCAGTAGTGCTGGGCTAGCAGGACTCCGGTAAACCGGGCTGTAGCGGACTACCATGGCTCGGTGGAAGCACTAGACTACATTTCCCCATAAGGGAGGCTACCAAGGATAGACAACTAGGTTGTCGGATCCCACACATAGCAACACACGTTACACGTACGCATAACATGCAAGTATGTGCTGTACAACATGGCATCACAACATAACGCAAACTCATATAGATAAAAGGCCCAGAAGAGCCACATAGCATTAAGTACAAAGAGGGGTCACATGACCCATCATTCAGAGCATACAAGCAACGGAAGCATTACATGTCTGAGTACAGACAACTACAAAAGAAAAGGCTGAGAAGCCTGACTATCTACAAGCCCCTCCCAAGGGTACAAGATCGTAGCTGAGGTACAAGCTACTCGTCGAAGTCCAAGCGGAACTACTAGTAAGACTGAAGTCCCCGCTGCAAAAACATAAATAAAGCAACATGAGTACAAAGGTACTCAGCAAGACTTACATCAGATCCTATCATACATGCATTTGTATCAAGAAGGTAGTGTGGGGTTTAGTTGCAGCAAGCCATCTTTGACTCAGTGGCTATCCTGTTCTACGACTACGAGGAACTTCTTTGAGGTAAGAAGGCGCACACGAGTCCACTAATCACCACCTCAATACACCACTATGGATTCATTCCCGTCTCACTACGAGAAGCCATCCATAGCACTCACACTTATCTTGAGCATCTTAGAGTATCCACTTCAAGTTGTCTATGTACCACGTAAGCATCCAAGAAGTCCATAACCGAGGACACGGCTATTCGAATAGATCATGATAACCCTGCAGGGGTGTACTGCTTCACACACTTAACCCTTACCGCCATGTACACGTCATGTACCTCGGCAACCTTCAAGCGGAAGCCTGGCGAGGGTGTCGTCCATGACCTGACTAACCACACAAGACTCTAGTCCAGGTTTATCGCCTATTCGGGTTCCATCCGCAAGGAGATCCGGCCGGGGTGTCGCTCACGGCCCCAAACGATGTGTGCAGGGTTCCCAAGCCCACCTCGCCGGATGGATCTACGCTTGGTACACCGTGCCACTTGTGCCTAGTCTGTCCCAAGCCCACCTGGCCCGGTGCCACTTGGTAGACTACTAACACTACCTACAAACACCAGAAACTAATTGCAACTCCTGGACAGAGATCAAGTTGGTTAATAAGTCGAGAGGGGCACTTAAGCATTCCAATGTGTGGTAGTAGCTAGTCATTGGACAACATACACAGAACTCAGTGCTTAAGGACGGTTCCAGTGAGACAACCCACCATGTACTCCTACATGGCCTCTCACCGCTACCTTTACCAAATCGTGTTCACACACTTAACTCTCAGCACCAGAACATATCGTAACACTCCAATTCATTCCCTATGAATCAGACCTGACACAACTCTAAGCAATAGCAGGCAAGGCATGGTAGGAACACAACATGGCTCAAACAACTCCTACACATGCTAGTAGGTTTCAACTATTTACTGTGGCAATGACAGGTCATGCAGAGGAATGGGTTCAACTACCGCAGCATAAAGTAGCAGTTGAATCGTTGTTGTCCTAATGCAATAAAAGAGAGCAGGAGCGAGAGTAGGATTGTATTGGAATGAACAAGGGGGGGGGGGTTTGCTTTCCTAGTAGATCAACAGGGTTCCACTGCTCCTCAGACAGGTACTCTCGAGCACTCTTCGGAGCAGGACCTATCGAGAAGGAACGGTGTCGACAATCAATAAAAAGGCATATGCAACAATATGATGCATGATCATGGCATGTAGATGTGATGCTGTTTGAGTTAATGTAACTAGCATTCAACTTGGAAGGGATCCATTTGAACCAAAGGTTCAAATGCAACTCTAATATAAGTCCCTTTAAATGCCATAAGTGTGTTTTCATATATACAGCATGTATAGGTTGGTTTGTCATGCATGAAAATGGCACAGATGGATAGCTTGAATTTTTCTGATCATTTTTCATATATAAATTATTTAAATCTGAGCTACGGTTGAATTTCTATGATTTTTAGAAGTTTATATCATTTTCTGGAATTTCCTAATTTAATTTAAATCCAGAAAATGAATAACTGTGTCATGCTTGCGTCACCAAGTCAACAGCGCTGACTGGGGTCAAACCTGACGTGTGGGGTCCACACGTCAGTGACACAGTGTTAAACAGGTTTTTTTACTAATCTAATTAAAGGATTAGGGCGCATGGGCCCACATGTCAGTGTCATAGGGGGGGTTAGTTAGCGGGGTTGACCCGGTTTGACCGGCGATTAGTCGCCGGCGAGGGCGAACGCGGCGGAGGGGCTCGGGATCGTCGCTCGGGCGACCATTTGGGCGGCGGAGACAACGGGTGAGGAGCCAGCGCTCGTCCGCGTCATCTGGAGCAAGCGGGAGAGACGGGGGTGGCCGGAGCTCGTCGGAAACGAGCTCGAGGCGGCGGCCGGAGTTCGGCCGAGTGCACGCGGGTGCTGTAGGGCACGGCAGGAGCTGCGGGCGGCGGTGTTGGCCTTCTGGGAGGCTTCAGAGCGCGGTGGCAGGTGCAGGCGCGGGCTGCGGTGGCTCTGGCCACGACGGGGAGGTACCACGGCGGCGCGACTGCTCGGGTCCGGCGGCTAGCGTGGCTACGGCACGAAATCGAGCACGGGGAAGGAGTGGAAGCGGAGGAGAGCTCATGGCGGTCTCGATGGCGTCGTGCGCGAGCTCGGGGAAGCACTGGTGTGGCCGGAATGTCGTTGGCGATCTCGGGCGGCCGGAGGCGAAGATGGCGATGGCGACGGCTCCACGGGGCGCTCCGGCTTGCGTGGCTCAACGGAGGGCTTCAGAGCGAGGAGACGGAGCTCCTGGGCATGCCGGAGAGGCGAGGGGGTGGCGGTGGCGACGGCAGCGCTCGACCGTGAGAGAGAGAGAGCGAGGGGGAAGAGAGAATGGGCATGGGAGAGAGCGAGAGAGGTGCGGGGCGGCGCGTGGCGTCGCGCGGGTCATTCAGGCGACGAGGGGGAGGACAGGCAGGCAGGTGGCGTGGCGGCACGGCCGTGCGCGCGCGCCGGCCACACGCCTGGCCGACTGGCGCCAGGAGGACGACGGCGCTGGCGGGCTGGTCCAGCTGGGCCGCAGGTAAGCACATGTAGGTTTTTCCATTTCTGTTTCTTTTCTATTTTTCTGACATTTGTTTGGTTTAATAAAAATGATAAACCATTTTATTTTCTTATGCCAATTCTTGTAGGGGCTAGTGGTATTATTCCAGAACTCCTCAACAAATGGCATAATTTTTGGACAATATTATATATATAACAATATATATCCAAAGCAAATAATTACTGCATTAATTCCAAATGCCCAAAATAAATATTTATGAGCTCCTAAAAATATTGGTTTGATTTTTCTCTGTCCAATATTTTTAGAGAGCAACATGAACATTTTCTTGGACCCTTTTGGAGCAATTTTTATCTGGGTCATTTCCAGAAATGATTCTGAGGGTTTCACAGATCCCCACTTCAAATTTAAATGGAATTTAAACATGATGCACACATGACTAGCTAGTCTAGGTCATACCAGAACTAGGGATGTGACATTTTATGACCTCTCGAACAGTTGACCAGCTCTCGCCGTATCATGACAGTCAGTTTTCGGCTTTCTCTACTGAGGTGCTCGTCCGGAAGAACCGGGACACAATCGCAGTAGTTCTCCCAGTGCTACCTTAGCCGATATAGCAGAACATAAGGTACAAAAACATGGGAGCCGGGCAAACCCAACTATTAACCCAAGACATGATTCAGAGCTGATGCATATAATGCTATAAGTTCGGGGTGCCGAACTTCCACGAAGGTGTTCGGACTTTATTGCCATACTATGGGTAAAACGAAGCCCCTGGCACGTTTAAAGGCATATCGCGGCGTATGGGTGCCACTCGACAAAAGAGTTTTAGTAAGAAATGACAGCAGAGAAGCGTCATACAAATCCACATGTTTTATTTAAATAGTACGTCGATGCGTATAAGACAGGTAATAATGGAAAAGAAATATGACCGTGGCACCTGCTGAGACCAGGGAAGACGCAGCTGCGTGCGGATCCGGAGTATAGTCGGATAATCATTGCAGGGAACATCTAAGGATTCCCTTGCGCGTTTGGGCTGCCTCCATATTGCCCATCCTGGTCAACGCAAAGGTGAGCCTGCAAACGAAATGTAAGAAATGTTTGTTTGCCGGAGAGCGGTTTAGCCGCTATATGCGGCCTATCTTAGCCTTCGCCGGAGTGTCTAATTGAGCTCTAGATGAGCTGGGCTATGCTGCCGCGAAGTAGTTCGAAGTCCTTTGGCGGTATCCGGGAGCCTGGCCGACGACTCGAGGTTCGGCTGCAAGGTGCTGCTCCTTCCTTCTGCTGTTAAGGCAGCGATGTACTTGTTGCTGCCAGAAGAAAGGCCGGCCTTGCCCTTAACCATGATGACGCCGCGTGGACCAGGCTTCTTGAGCTTACGGTAGGCGTAATGTGGCACTGCGTTAAATCGAGCGAACGCGGTTCGTCCGAGCAGTGCCTGATAATCACTGCGGAAGGGGACGATTTCGAAGGTTAACTCTTCGGTGCGGTAATTGTCTGGTGATCCGAAGACTACCTCGAGGGCAATGGAGCCTGTACACCTGGCTTCCACACCTGGTATAATGCCTTTTAAAGTGGCTATAGTGGGTTTGATCATCGAATGATCGATGCCCATCTTGCGCACTATGTCCTGATAAAGCAGGTTTAGACTGCTGCCTCCGTCCATAAGGACTCGTGTGAGGCGGAACCTGTTAATTATTGGGTCGAGGACTAGTGCGGCTGGATTGCCCTGATTGGCGTTGACCGGACGATCTGTGTGGTTGAAGGTGACCGGCCCTAGTTTATATTGTGGGACAACTAGTTCCGTTAGGTCGGCATTCCTAGGGGTGCTCCTTATCTTTTGTCCGGTGAAGAATCTCCTGCTGCAGAGATAAGATGAATGGCTTCGAGATACCATCACTCGTCATTGCCAAGTATCCGGTCCGGGTTGGGATTTGGGTTGTGTTTACCACATTCACCGTTTGGATTTGCGGGGGAAATTTCTTTTGCCCTCCTGTGTTCGGTGATCTGGACTCTTCGTCGCCATCATCGCTTTGAGACCCCCCTTTATCGTCTTTGGCGCCTGCCCTACCGGCTTGTTTGAAGACCCAGAATTCTCTGTTAGTATGGGTGGCTGGCGTCCCTGGGGTGCCATGAATTTGGCATTGATGATCGAGTATGCGGTCCAGACTGGACGGACCTGAATTGTTATTTTTGAGGGGCCCTTTCCGCTGACCGGGCTTTGAGCCACTGAACCCGGCATTAACTGCCGTATCTTCGGTGTTGTCACCATATTTGTGGCGCTTGTGTTTGTTGCTTCTTGGTTTGCCGTTGCTATCCCTGGCCTCTGATGAGCCAGGTTTGCTTGTTGTGTTGTTACTACGAGCCAACCGGCTATCTTCGCCCGCACAAAAGGGGTCATAAGTGTTGTGAGGGCTGCCATGGATTTTGGCTTCTCTTGACCGAGGTGCCGGGCAAGCCACTCGTCACAGATGTTATGCTTAAATGCCGCTAAGGCCTCTGCATCCGGACAGTCAACAATTTGGTTTTTCTTAGTTAGGAACCGGGTCCAGAATTTCCTGGCCGACTCCCCTGGCTGCTGAGTTATGTGACTTAGATCGTCAGCATCCGGCGGTCGCACATAAGTGCCCTGGAAATTGTTCAGGAATGCATCTACCAGGCTATCCCAACTTCCGATGGAGTTTGCCGGCAAGCTATTCAGCCAATGCCGAGCCGGCCCCTTGAGTTTTAGTGGGAGGTACTTGATGGCGTGTAGATCGTTCCCGCGGGCCATGTGAATGTGGAGGAAGAAATCTTCTATCCATACCGCGGGGTCTGTAGTACCATCGTATGAGTCAATATTCACGGGTTTAAACCCTTCTGGGAATACATGATCCATTACTTCATCGGTGAAGCATAGGGGGTGTGCGGCGCCTCTGTGTCGGGCTATGTCGCGACGCAGTTCATACGAGTCTTGTTTTCGGCCCGGCCGGACTTCCTTTTAGTGTATCCGGCGTGACGATCACTGTCACGTGTTGGGGCGCGACCCCGTGATCCGTAGATCGATCTTGTATGCCCTGCTTTGTTTTTCAATACGTCTCGCAGGTCCCGCATGTTGCCCCGGGCCTTAGTGTTTTTGTTTGCCTAGCGACGGGGTGCTGGCTTGTAACGTCAGTCTGGGGTTAGTTTCATTCAAATCATGCAAATTAGAGTCCAAAACAAGAGCAAAAGCGTGAGAAAAAGTAGATACATTGGAGACGTATCAACTCCCCCAAGCTTAAACCTTTGCTTGTCCTCAAGCAATTCAGTTGATAAACTGAAAGTGAGAAAGAAAAACTTTTACGAACTCTTTTGCTCTTGTTTGCATAAACAAGCTTAAACATCACCCAGGTTTTCAGCCAACATTATAACTAACCATGTCAACAATAACTCTTAAAGATTATAATGATTCATATCAATGACATAATCAGCTAGCGAGCAATAATAAGATATCACTAGTGTGCATCGGTCCGAAACAAACAGTTTAAAACCCCTTTCCGCGACGGCATTTGGAACCATCGCCAAGTGAGTGTGGGCGATAGGGGGGTCCTTCGCACACGACCCAGAAATCATCAGGGATAGGCCTTCGTGGGACCTAGGCTGGGGCCGTGTGCGATCGGGCGAGGCATGGAAACCCAATCATTTTCGTAGATATGTACATCCCACACGGTGAATCCCAGAAATCATTTCCGTAGGTATGTACATCCCCCACGGTGAATCCCATAAATCATTTCCGTAGGTATGTACATCCCACACGGTGAATCCCAGAAATCCTTTCCGTAGGTATGTTCATCCCACACGGTGATTCCAAGAAATCATTTCCGTAGGTATGTACATCCCACACGGTGGATCCCAGAAAATCATTTCCATAGGTATGTACATCCCACGTAGTTCTTTGTGTGGAAACGTTTGTGCAAGGTGGCCTAACACAAACAGTTCGCTACCGGAAGCCGTGTGTGATTGTCAGTTGATCGAACACGCCTACTTTCTAGAAACCGTGCGGGTTGTTTGAGTTCATCGCCGACGGTGCTGTCTGAGTAACCGTTTGCAATAGAAAACCCCAATAAGCAGGGTAATTAGCCTATTATTGATAACCCATGTACTAATCAAACTGATATTTCTTATAAAACACGCCAGATATTTCATATCCGTATAAAAGCAACCAGGATTTGATAATCGAATTACATCAGATAGCTTCGGCACTCAGTTACGCCATTACACAGCAACACCAAGGTTCACATGCAGCATCAAAAACCTTTGGAAAGTAGCATCATACACGGTAAATAGACAGATGAATCTCATCTGGGAAACTGTAGAAGCGGAAGGGAAATATTGAGACTTCAGGGATGTTGAATGTCCTTGCAACTTTAGGCCAGTGGCTATCGATAATTGCCCGCCCAACCTTCATCCTCTTCAGCAAGACTTCAATATTGAACCGTGGGTGTTGAATGAATACCTTCCTCGCCTATTGACCATGCAGGTGGTTGAGAGGTAATCATCGGTGAACTGCTTTGAAAAGTACTGAAAACAAAGCTATGCATAAATCGCTGTTGTAAATTTTGAAATGGCGCAAGGGGTAAAAACAAGGTAAAAGAGTTGGTACCATCCTATAGTTGATGGATGTCTTCTTCATTGTGCAAACAAAGATCTTGCTGTTATTCGCCGCAAGTTTCTTCATCCTAACAATCTTTCTGAGTTTCTTGACTTGATTCATATTCATGGACATCTCATTTCCCCATATGCAAAATGGGTCGAACAGTGAGTCTAAGCCTCTGACAGCAGGACCTACATGTGCAAGACCAAATTGTAAGAAACCTAAATATTAGAATGATTCATGCAACTGCACAATAATGTGCTATTAGCCAAAGGACCCCGCTTGAACAAACCTTGATGGTAAACCACAGTGTCTCCCATTGTTTCCCTGCAACACACATAAGAAAGATCTTGATCAGGTTAACTGAGAGTTGCCATACTATCAGTAGAATATGTATTGAGTACAGCCAAATTCGATTGGTGTCACATGCATAACAATACAAAATTGTACCCACAGAAAATGAAAATCAAATTGCAGAACTGAACCATACAGTTAAATGGACAGCAGACCAAATGAACCAAAATAGTTAACTGAGCATGACATTGCAAAATAGAAACATGTACTAGAAGATAACACAGCTAACAAAACAAAGAATGCTTGAGAACAGTACTACGAAATGTAGCAATTGTTGGACCAAAGTGTTAACTGGACATTACATTTCAGAGGACCAAACTGTTAACTGAACATCAGATTGCATATTAACATTACAGAGGACAAATCACTAGAAGGCACTGGCGGTGGCCTCGAGAAAACATAACGAACTGCATTTTAAAGTAGACAACTGCGCGGCGGTGTCGACGGTGGCCTCGAAGACGAGGTGCTCCTCCAAGATCTGGCGGTCGACACGCATGTCAGCCATAGCGAGCTCGTTCGCGCGTGCGGCCGCATGCTACTTAGCTCCACATTATACTGCGTGTAAAATGGCTGTGGGCGGCGCTTAATTGGAGGAGGGGCAGTGATTTCGGTGGAAGGTGTCACTCCGTTAGTCGGGGCATGTGGGATGGGAAAGGAGGAGGATGGTGTGGGTGGGGTGTGGATTACCTGACCATATCGACGAGGCCGCGCAGGAAGAAGAAGGGTCGGTGGCGAGGAGGCCGCGCAGCAAGAAGAAGGTTCGCCGGTGAGGAGGCGGCGCTGCAAGAAGAAGGGTCGCCGGCGAGGAGGCGGCGCTGCAAGAAGAAGGGTAGTCGGCGAGGCGGCGGCGCTGCAAGAAGAAGGGTCGCCGGCGAGGAGGCTGAGCTGCCAGTAAGCAGCAGTGATGGTTTGAACTTGGAAAGCAAGGAGGAACAGTGGAAATGTGGCTTTTGGTAGGAGGGAGGGGGCGGGGATATAGATATTTCCGCGATGGCAAAAAAAATTCACTCGATGCCGTGAGAAACAGGCGCACAAGTGTGGTTCAAGCGGGGCCAGTGGACTGTAGACGACGAAGCTTCCTGCGTAAGCCAGACAAGACGGTGCGCCAAGATATTTTATATCGCATCCCACACGATTCTTTCTAGTAAACTGTTTGTGGTATACCTGATTTTTTCATTATGTTTTGAAAGACAAAATGGTGTTACGGAGTGAAAGGATGGTGTTTGAATTGCTAGAACATGTACGTACAATGAACATGCAACTAGTACATGAGTTTTTTGTTTAAATTTGGAATTATTTCGGGTTCGTTTGGCATTTTTATGCATTAATTGAGCTTCTGGGCATTTAATGTGCATAATTCAAATTTGAACTACAAGCACATGCTCCAATGCACCAAAGTTTGCTGAAAAATCACAAGTGTGTCTTTGGGTGAATTTATAGGTCCCATGCAAGAAATGGGAATAAAATTCAAACATCTAGGTGTCGTGGCTCAGCCGGAATGATTGAGAAACTTGGTTTTTTAATTCCTGTAAATCCAAAACACGGCTGAAAATCATGAAACTTGGCATGGTGTCATGACATGCCACCAACATGCTGCGGTAATTTTTTTGGCCGAATTGGGACAAGCTTTGGTGTAAGCTTCTTGCAAACCGGAGCTTCCCTCAAGAAGGCTCCTGGTCCCGAGAAGGAACGTGTCACCTCCGTGTGCGAAACGACATACGTACACTGCCTTCTCCCGCCTTAATTTTTTTACACAGGCAGATTAGACCAAATAGAAGTATCGTGCTAAATTTTGGAATTATTCTGTGTTCGTTTGGCCTTTTATACATTAATTGAGTTTCTGGGCATTTAATGTGCATAATTCAAATTTGAACTACAAGCACGTGCTCCAGTGCACCAAAGTTTGCTGAAAAATTACATGTGTGTCTTTGGGTGAAATTATAGGTCCCATGCAAGAGATGGGAGTGAAATTCAAACATCTGGGTGTCGTGGCTCGGCCGGAATGATTGAGAAATTTGGTTTTTTAATTCCTGTAAATCCAAAACACGGCTGAAAATCATGAAACTTGGCATGGTGTCATGACATGGCACCAACATGCTGCGGTAATTTTTTGGCCGAATTGGGACAAGCTTTGGTGTAATCTTCTTGCAAACCGGAGCTTCCCTCGAGAAGGCTCCTTGTTCCGAGAGGGAACGTGTCACCTCCGTGTGCGAAACGACATACGTACACTGCCTTCTCCCGCCTTATTTTTTTTACACAGCCAGAATAGACCAAATAGAAGTACCGTGCTAAATTTTGGAATTATTCCGGGCTCGTTTCGCCTTTTTTATACATTAATTGAGTTTCTGAGCATTTAATGTGCATAATTCCATTTTGAACTACAAGCACATGCTCCAGTGCACCAAAGTTGTTTGAAAAATCACATGTGTGTCCTTGGGTGAATTTCTAGGTCCCATGCAAGAGATGGGAGTGAAATTCAAACATCTGGGTGTTGTGGCTCAGCTGGAAAGATTGAGAAACTTGCTTTTTTAATTCCTGTAATTCCAAAACACGCCTGAAAATCATGAAACTTGGCATGGTGCCATGACATGGCACCAACATGCTGCGGTAATATTTTTGGCCGAACTGGGACAAGCTTTGGTGTAAGCTTCTTGCAAACCGGAGCTTCCCTCAAGAAGGCTCGTTGTTCCGAGAGGGAACGCGTCACCTCCGTGTGCGAAACGACATACGTACACTGCCTTCTCCCGCCTTATTTTTTTTACACATCCAGATTAGACCAAATAGAAGTACCGTGCTAAATCTTGGAATTATTCCGGGCTCGTTTCGCCTTTTTTATACATTAATTGAGTTTCTGGGCATTTAATGTGCATAATTCAAATTTGAACTACAAGCACATGCTCCAGTGAACCAAAGTTTTTTGAAAAATCACATGTGTGTCCTTGGGTGAATTTCTAGGTCCCATGCAAGAGATGGGAGTGAAATTCAAACATCTGGGCGTCGTGGCTCGGCCGGAAAGATTGAGAAACTTGGTTTTTTAATTCCTGTAATTCCAAAACATGCCTGAAAATCATGAAACTTGGCATGGTCTCATGACATGGCACCAACATGTTGCGGTAATATTTTTGGCCGAATTGGGACAAGCTTTGGTGTAAGCTTCTTGCAAAACGGAGCTTCCCTCAAGAAGGCTCGTGGTTTCGAGAGGGAACGTGTCACCCCCGTGTGTGAAACGACATACGCGCACTGCCTTCTCCCGCCTTATTTTTTCACACAGCCAGATTAGACCAAATAGAAGTACCGTGCTAAATTTTGGAATTATTTCGGGTTCATTTGGCCTTTTTATACATTAATTGAATTTCTGGGCATTCAATGTGCATAATTCAAATTTGAACTACAAGCACATGCTCCAGTGCACCAAAGTTGTTTGAAAAATCACATGTGCGTCCTTGGGTGAATTTCTAGGTCACATGCAAGAGATGGGAGTGAAATTCAAACATCTGGGCGTCATGGCTCGGCCGAAAAGATTGAGAAACCTGGTTTTTAATTCCTATAATTCCAAAACACGCCTGAAAATCATGAAACTTGGCATGGTCTCATGACATGGCACCAACATGCTGTGGTAATTTTTCTGTCCGTTTTGCGAAGGCACACACATTAACAATCAACAAAGTCATTTTGGAACAAGTGCTATCACGTTACAAATCGAAAACACAAGTATTATTGAAACCGTGGGTGTCCGACCTACCAATTACGTGCGGCCACGTGTCCCCTTTTTTTATTGGCTACGAGGTGCCGTGCGGGGTAGCTATTTGAGTACGGGAGGCGTGCGATCAGACCCCTACGCGTGCTCATCGGGAGGAGAGCCCTTTCAGCGCTACCCGCCGCGCACCTCCCTCCCAACGTCTCCATTAATGGTGCCCGAGCACTTGTTCTACGGCGTGGCTATATGTCTCACTGGACTGAGATTTAAGAGAGAAAAATGAAAATCTGAAAAGAAAGTTTTGCACGGATCTTGACGTATGATCCGACAGACGTATATAGCATCGACTGCGGCTTATAGCAAGCATGATGAATATAAGGAAGATGACAGTGGATACTAATTCTCTTACATATTTAGAAACATAACTAAAAAAGGCACATGCGGCAACACCCGAAATACACAAGGGCAAAAGAAGAAGGAAGACAATGATCTGGCTCACTGATCTCTACTTTCTTGATGTGTTGTTGCAGGCCGCAGGAACTAGTCTCTGCGGTGAGTGGCGACGAGCTCCTTCTTGTCCTCAAGATGCTGCTTGAGAACATCCACGGATTCCTCCACCAGCCTTCTGTGCTCGATGTGCAGCTTGTTATTCTCGTCCATAAGTTTCTCGATGATGACGCCGGTCCTCTTCAACAAGGTAGTGGTCTGCTCCTGCTGCTCCGCACTTCCGATGATCTTCGCCCTCAGCAGGTCGCGCTCGGCCAGGAGCTTCGCATTGCTCTCATTTAGTTGCCAGATGACATCGGTAGACTGTTCAAATGAGGCTTGCAGGTTATCCTGCAACCTCCCCCACCTGGAGATCTGATCCATCGGCCTATGGACCAGGCCACACATGCGCCTGTAAGAGTCCCCGCCTGCCCGCGAGGCATTTTCCCAGGCCGCCGCGGCAAGGGAAGACATCTCTGCTGCATTCGCGGCGCGGCGGGACATCTCTTTTGCTTCCGCGGCGCGGCCGGACCAGTCTGCTGCATCGACGGCATAGCGGGACCTCTCTGCTGCCACGACCGTGCGGCGGGACATGTTGGCTGCTATCGCGGCAAGGCGGGACATCTCTCGTGCTCCCGCTTCCAGGCTCGCCTCTCCCTGGTCTCAATCTCTCGACCCAGAACTCACGCTGGCCATGGTGGACGGAAGGGAACGATGATGAATGACTTGTTTGTTTTTGAGTTTTTGTGGATGAGGAGTTGACGAGGAATGTGCAGTCATCTTGGAGCAGTAGTAATTATAACCACGTAGTAATACGCTCCTAAGTGGGAAACCGTTTAGGTTTTGATCGGTGTGAACAAGTTTGCAATTTGGAATGTGACGGGACGCATGCTCAAAATTTACTGATGGTTATAAGTGCGGCACTATTCCTGGAAGGCGTAATGTGGGTACGTACGCCTTCTCGGCCGCGTACGTGGCATTTGCACCATAGGGTGCACCGCAATAGGCAATGTCAGCACACTTCTTTTAATTAGAATGGGTGTGCCCATCTAGCGCACACACGTTGATCTATCTAACTATTTCAGTTTGTTGTGGCTAATCGCAAACAGTTCATCCATGTGAAGTGTATGCCATCAATCGCAGACACTTTGATCTGGCTTACCCGTTCCTGTTCTGTTGCCTAATGGCAAACAGTTAATCCTTCTAAAGCGTATGCCCTCAATTACACACACCTTGATCTGGCTGACCGTTTCTTTTGTGTTGCCTAATCACAAACAGTTCATCTGACTGAACCGTATGTTGTATATCGCACACACCTTTCATCTGGCTGCCCGTTTCTTTTGTGTTGCCTAGTCACAAACAGTTAATCCGAGTGAACCGTATGCTCTATATCGCACACGCCTTCATCAGGCTGCCAGTTTATTTTGTTCCGCCTTATCGCAAACAGTTCATCGGACTAAACCGTATGCCCTGGATCGCACACGCAACTAAAATCTGAACCGTGTTTGATGCATCTTCCATCGCAAACGTTTTCACCTATTTTGACGGTTTTCATATAGCACCGTTTGCGATTATGGCATCGCACATAGTTTCTCGAAGGGTCTCTGATCGTAGTGTCGCGTTAGCAGCATCCTGCAGTAGTGTATCTCAAACAGCAACATGTTGTCAAAACAACCATGATATAATATGGCAATAATGGTATCTCGCTAGCCCTTTCTGAGACCGCAAAACATAAATGCAGAGCACCTCCGAAGTTCAAGCAGCGACTAAACATTGTAATTCATGGTAGAAAACATCCAGTCATGATGCACCCAACATTATCTATACACAATGCATAAATCATGACAGTTGTGCTCTACTTAGTTTCTGGCGCTTGTTTTTAGAAGGTGGTGACACAACATAAAAGTAAATAGATAGTCCCTTCGCAGAGGGAAGCAGTGATTTGCAGAGGTGCCAGAGCTCAATTTTGAAATAGATATAAATGATATTTTGAGACATGCCCCCTTCTCATTCACTTCACGACCATCAGTTATCAACATCTTCCATGCTAAGCACGCTAGTGGCGGTTCCCAAGCGGGAAGTAAAGGTTTTGACTCCATTGGGAGTTTTTCTTTGATTATTCAAGAGATGAAATATTTTTCATGTTTGCAGTTCGGGCTGGGCATCCCTATTACCGCCCATTTCCTCGTGCGATGGCGAGTGAATAAACACTTGACCTGAGGATAACCCGCTTAGCACGGAACATATTGACCACCTCCTGTCGTTCCATGAACGATCCAGGCACACAAAACGGATAATTTTTAGAAGTTTTTAGAGGTGGCACATGCAAATTTACTTAGGACGGCAGGGTAATAATGCATATAGGTAGGTATGGTGGACTCATCTGGAATAACTTTGGGTTCAAGGTTTTTGATGTACAAGCAGAATTCCCACTTAGTACAGGCGAAGGCTAGCAATTAAGATTGGGAAGCAGCCAGCTAGAGAGCAACAGCAATCATAACCAGGCATTATGCATAAGTAACATTGGACACTAGCATGAGTAGGATATGAGCACCATGAACATAAACATTATAGAGGCTATGTTGGTTTTGATTCACTACATGCATGAACATGTACCAAGTCAAGCCACTCGAACATTCGGAGGAGGATACCATATCATCATACTACATCACAATCATTTTAACGCTATGTTGATATCCAAGATAAATCACTATCAACTCCCAGCTACTTATGCATGGCATGAGAAACTATAATCTCTAATTGTCATTGCAAACATGTTTAATCATAATGGGCTAAAGCCTGGATACTAGGTTAAACATATTTACACAAACAGAACAAGTCGAGTTCATACCAGTTTCTCTTTGCCACGGCCAGTTCGTCGAATGTCATCATTATTGCCTTTCACTTGCACGACTGAACGATATGAAAATAATAATAGTGCAAGAGTGTCGTGGACTAAGCTGGAATCTGCAACATTTTATTCAACAGGAGAAGACAAGGTAAAATGTGCTCTTTATTAGTTCAACAGTTATTCATATGAGAGCCACTCAACATTTTCATCGTGGTCTTCTCCTCTGTACAACTCGAATAAAAAGAAAAGGAATTCAGAGAAACATAATGAAATATTTTTGGAGTTTTTGGTTTTCTTGAACAAGCAAATAGAAAGCAAAAACGAGAAAAACTATTTACACGGGAAAGCTTCCAACAAGCAAAAGAAGAACAAGGAAATCTTTTTGGATTTTCTTTTTAATATTACTACTAAGCATGCATAGAATGTAAATTACTAAAACTAATTTTTTTTGTTTTTCTAATGTTTATCAAACACACAAGAAGAAATCAAGAAAATAAGTCTAAGCATGGATGATACAATGAAAAAGTGTGAGCACCGACAGACAGAATGATATGTGAACATGAATATAATGTCGGTGAGAAACACGTACTCCCCCAAGCTTAGGCTTTTGGCCTAAGTTGGTAATCGATCAGTAGCCTGGAGGGTAGTAGTCCGCGTGGTAGCTCATGGAGGCTCTTGGTGCGGATGCCTCGACTTGCCGGGCTGCCACCAATGCTGTGTTGTGAGCTCGGGCCTCGCTTACAAGAACAAAATATCTCCCCTTGCTGTGACAATCAAAGAGAGCAGGCGCAGGCAAATATGTGTCCACAACATGTGATTGGTTAAACAACAAATTATAAGTGAAGTTATCAGCCCTTCCCTTGAGAATCTTATGCTCCTTTAAGGCATCAAAATCTAAATATCGAGTGGGTAAGATAGGTGTGACGCCCCCGATTTGACCGTACACTAATCATGCACGCAAATGTGTACGATCAAGATCAGGGACTCACGGGAAGATATCAGAACACAACTCTACAACATAAATAAGTCATACAAGCATCATAATACAAGCCAGGGGCCTCGAGGGCTCGAATACAAGTGCTCGATCACAGACGAGTCAGCGGAAGCAAGAATATCTGAGTACAGACATAAGTTAAACAAGTTTGCCTTAAGAAGGCTAGCACAAACTGGGATACAGATCGAACGAGGCGCAGGCCTCCTGCCTGGGATCCTCCTAACTACTCCTGGTTGTCGTCAGCGGGCTGCACGTAGTAGTAGGCACCTCCAGTGTCGTAGGTGTCGTCGTCGACGGTGGCGTCTGGCTCCTGGACTCCAGCATCTGGTTGCGACAACCAGGTAGAAAGGAAAGGGGGAAAAGAGGGAGAGAAGCAACCGTGAGTACTCATCCAAAGTACTCGCAAGCAAGGAGCTACACTACATATGCATGGGTATATGTGTAAAGGGCCATATCAGTGGACTGAACTGCAGAATGCCAGAATAAGAGGGGGATAGCTAGTCCTGTCGAAGACTACGCTTCTGGCCATCCTCCATCTTGCAGCATGTAGAAGAGAGTAGATTGAAGTCCTCCAAGTAGCATCGCATAGCATAATCCTACCCGGCGATCCCCTCCTCGTCGCCCTGTTAGAGAGCGATCACCGGGTTGTATCTGGCACTTGGAAGGGTGTATTTTATTCAGTATCCGGTTCTAGTTGTCATAAGGTCAAGGTACAACTCCGGGTCGTCCTTTTACCGAGGGACACGGCTATTCGAATAGATAAACTTCCCTGCAGGGGTGCACCACATAACCCAACACGCTCGATCCCATTTGGCCGGACACACTTTTCTGGGTCATGCCCGGCCTCGGAAGATCAACACGTCGCAGCCCCACCTAGGCTCAACAGAGAGGTCAACACGCCGGTCTAAATCCTATGCGCGCAGGGGTCTGGGCCCATCGCCCATTGCACACCTGCACGTTGCGAGGGCGGCCGGAAGCAGACCTAGCCTAGTGGCGTTCCAGTCCAATCCGGCGCGCGCCGCTCCGTCGCTGACGTCAAAAAGAGCTTCGGCTGATACCACGACGTCGAGTGCCCATAACTGTTCCCGCGTAGCTGGTTAGTGCGTATAGACCAAATGGCCAGACTCAGATCAAATACCAAGAACTCGTTAAGCGTGTTATGTCGAAGTAACCGCGGACGCCGTCCAGGGCCAGGCCCACCTCTCGCCTAGGTGGTCTCAACCTGCCCTGTCGCTCCGCCACAAAGATCCACTTGCGGGTACTCCTACGAGCCGACCCGACTTTAGTCATCACATGTGTCATGTATATAGTATATAAGTATATACCCGTGATCACCGCCCAAGTGATCACGGCCCGATAGTATAGCACAGTAGACGGACAAGAATGTAGGGCCACTGATGGAAAACTAGCACCCTATACTAAGCATGTAGGATTGCAGGTAAAGGTAACAACAGTAGAAGCAAGGACAGGCTATGCATCAGGATAGGATTAACGGAAAGCAGTAACATGCTACACTACTCTAATGCAAGCAGTATAGAGAAGAATAGGCGATATCTGGTGATCAAGGGGGGGGCTTGCCTGGTTGCTCTGGCAAGTAGGAGGGGTCGTCAACTCCGTAGTTGCTCTGGCAAGTAGGAGGGGCAGCAGCAGTGTCGGTCTCGTAGTCTACCGGAGAGAAGAGGGGGGAAGAAACAGTAAATACAATGCAAACATAAGCATGACGATGCGTGACATGACAATGAGCAGTGCTAGGTGTACCCTAACGCGGCAGTAGGTGGTACCGGCGAAGGGGGGGAACATCCGGGAAAGTATTCCTGATGTTTCGCGTTTTCGGACAGACGGACCGGAGGGGGAAATTCCATGTTCGCTATGTTAGGAACGTGTGGCTGACAAACGGACTGCGAATTCGGATTCGTCTCGTCGTTCTGAGCAACTTTCATGTACAAAGTTTTTCCATCCGAGCTACCGTTTATTTTATATTAAATTTTAAAGATTTAAATCATTTTTAGAATTTAATAAATTAATTTAATTCGAATTTTAATTAATCCATCTGCATGACGTGAGCATGACATCAGCAGTCAACGTTGACCGTTGACCTGGTCAACCTGACAGGTGGGTCCCACCTGTCAGGGGCTGTTAGCTAATTAACTACTGTTCAATTAAATTAACTAATTAATTAGATTAATTTAAACAGGATTAATTAACTTAATTAATTTAGTTAATTAATTAATTAAATTTATTTTTATTATTTGTTTTATTTATATTTTTTTAATTCTTTTATTATTATTTTTTTAACGTTCTCTGGGCGTGGGGCCCATCTGTCATAGGCCCCAGGGGGTTCGGGCCCAGGGGTAGTGGCTTAGGGGCGCGAGGCCCCACCTGGGAGTGGCCCAGGGGCCACAGGCGGGCGCGGCGGGCGTGTGCGGCGCGGGCGAGGCCAGTGGCCAGGACGGCCTGCCGGCGACGGGCACGGCCGTGCGTGGAGGGGGAGGGGCCGTGGTCGAGCCAGAAGGGCGTGAGCGCGTGCGCGCGCGTAGAGGGAGAGCGGGGGGGAGCGAAGGGGCGCGGGGTGAGCAGGGGGGCGGCACGGCGTGGCCCCCAGGTCGAAGAGGCGACGAGGCCGAGGGCGGGGCGCGCAAGCCGCGGCGGTGGTGAGGGCGAACGGAGGGGGGCCGTGGGGCGCGGTGGTGGAGGCGGTGAGCGCGGCCATGCGGTGGTGAGCATGAGTGGCGGCCGGAGCGCGAGCAGCTGGAGGGCGGAGCGGGCGACACGGCACGCGACGAGCGGCGACGGTGCGCGCGTGGCAGGAGCAGAGGGGCGCGGTCACGCGCGGGCGCTGCCACGGCAGAGAGAGGAGGGGGGGAGCTCACGGAGGAGGAGTAGGGCACGGGCAGCGGGCTCGGAGAAGCTCGGGGTGGCCGGCGATGGAGAGGCGAGGAGGCGACATCGACGAGGTGGCGAAGGCGCTGGGGTCCGGCGACCGCGAGCGGCGAAGCCGGGGCGGCGCCAGGGGGAGAAGAGGAGCGGCCACGCGCGAGGCGCGAACGGCGCGGCGTCGGGGGCGAGCGGGGCGACGGGGTCGAGCCCGATCCGATCTGGATCGGGGGAGGGAGGGGGAGAGTGGGGTGTCGGTGGGGGGTTAGGTTTTGGGGGAGTGGGGGATATGGGCGCGGTTGGGGTCGGCCTGGTGGCCTGGTGGGCCGAGGCCGTTCGGCCAAGTTGGGCCACGGCCCAGTGGGGGGGCTCCTTTTCCCCTTTTTTTGTTAGCTTTCTTTTTTGTATTTTCTTTCTTTTATTTATTTTCTTTTCTGTTTTAAATCAATTTAAATTATTTAGGCATTTTATAAAAATGTGTTTACTACACCATATTTACTTATGCAAAATATGGCACCTCCCGAACATTTTGTTTTAAATTTTGAAAAACTTTTATTATTGACACTAATTGAATTTAAATTATGAAATGGTTTTGGATCATCGCACGGTTAACAACAGTAACCGAGGTGACGTGGCATGATTAGCGGGGAATTACTGTAGCTTGATTACCCGGGCGTTACGAAACTCCTCCACTACAAGAAATCTCGTCCCGAGATTTAGGAGGTAGAAGGAAACAGTGCGGGGTATTCATCACGCAGGCGATCCTCACGTACCCAAGTGGCCTCATCTTCAGAATGGTGCGACCACTGGACTTTGAGAAACTTGATCGCCTTCTGACGTGTGCGGCGTTCAGCTTGGTCGAGAATGCGGACCGGATGCTCCTTATAGGAGAGGTCCTGCTGCAATTCGAGCACTTCATGATCCACTGCTCGGATTGGGTCCTTGAAGCAACGGCGGAGCTGTGACACATGGAACACATCGTGAACCTGAGAAAGGTTCGGCGGAAGCTCCAGTTGGTATGCCACTTTTCCACGCCTTTCGAGAATAATGAATGGGCCAATATATCGAGGAGCTAGTTTGCCCTTGATTCCGAAGCGGTGAGCACCCTTCATTGGTGTGACTCGAAGATAAGCCTTTTCGCCAGGTTGATAGACCATGTCTTTATGATGACGGTCATACTGACTCTTCTGACGTGACTGAGCAGTCTTGAGATTCTCACGAATAATGCGGACTTGTTCTTCGGCATGTTGGATAATATCCGGACCGAAGAGTGGACGTTCCCCAGTTTCTGACCAGTTCAGAGGGGTTCGGCACTTTCGTCCATATAACACTTCGAAGGGGGCCATCTTCAGACTAGCTTGATAGCTATTATTATAAGAGAACTCAGCATACGGGAGAGATTCCTCCCATTTCTTGCCGAAGGAAATAACACAAGCTCGAAGCATGTCTTCGAGAACTTGGTTGACGCGTTCAACTTGCCCTTGCGACTGAGGATGAAACGCAGTACTGAATGACAGATGAGTTCCCATAGCTTCTTGGAAACTTGCCCAGAATCTTGAAGTGAATAAGCTGCCACGGTCTGAGCTGATAACCAATGGAATACCGTGGAGTGAAACAATCCTGGACATATAGAGCGTTGCCAGCTGACTAGCAGTGATCGTTTCTTTGACCGCCAGGAAATGTGCAACTTTGGAAAGCCGGTCAATGACGACAAGAATAGCATCATTACCTTTCTGTGATTTGGGAAATCCAGTGACGAAGTCCATCTCAACATGGTCCCATTTCCATTCAGGAATAGAGATAGGTTGCAGAGTTCCAGCAGGCCTTTGATGTTCTGCTTTGATACGACGGCAAACGTCACACTCAGCAACATAACGAGCAATGTCTTGCTTCATATTAGACCACCAGAATCTCTGACGGATGTCTTGGTACATCTTTGTACTACCAGGATGGATACATAGAGGCGTATCATGAGCTTCTTTCATAACTTCCTGTGTCATATCCAGGTTTTTCTCTGCACATGGCACCACTAGGCGGCCCTTGAAGTACAAAGTGCCATCTTCAGCAATAGTGAAGAATGAGGGCTTTCCTTCTGCAAGGTAGCGCTTAATCTTGTGGGCTTCAGAGTCATATCCCTGTATTCTCTTGATGGAGTCCAAGAGATCTGGTTCGACGGCCAGGGTATTGAGGGAACCCTGGGAACAACACGGAGGTTCATCTTGCGAAACTCCTTAGGAGGGGGAGCGAGTGCACCCGGAGGAACAATATGGAGGTTCAGCTTCCTGAATTCTTCAACAAGCGAGGGCTGAACTTTGTGAACCTGGAGGTGGTTGCAGTAAGACTTGCGGCTCAAGGCATCAGCCATTACATTAGCCTTGCCTGGCGTATAGGAAATACCCAAGTCAAAGTCTGCAACAAGCTCCATCCATCTCTGCTGACGGAGGTTCAGGTCTGGCTGAGTAAACAGATACTTCAGACTTTGGTGGTCAGTGAAGATCTCGCAACGATTACCAAGAAGGTAATGTCGCCACTGCTTCAGCGCATGAATGACAGCAGCAAGTTCGAGGTCGTGAACTGGGTAGTTCTCTTCGTGAGGGCGCAATTGCCGAGAGGCATAAGCAATCACTTTGCGGTCTTGCATTAGGACACAGCCTAATCCTTGACGGGAAGCGTCGCAGTAAATGACGAAGTCCTTCTTAGTATCAGGTGGAGCTAGAACTGGGGCAGAAGTCAACTTGTCTTTGAGTGCCTGGAAACTTTCCTGACATTTGTCTGTCCATTGGAACTTGACGCCCTTATGCAACAGGTTAGTCAGAGGCCTGGCGATCTTGGAGAAGTTCTCGACGAATCGACGGCAATAGCTGGCGAGACCGAGAAAACTTCTGACTTGCTTAACGTTCTTGGGAGGAGTCCAATCAAGGATAGCCTGGACTCGTTCAGGGTTGACGGCAATACCATCCTTAGAGATGACATGCCCAAGATAGGTTACTTCGGGTAGCCAGAATTCACATTTGGAGAACTTGGCATATAGTTGATGCTCTCGTAGCTTTTCCAGCACAAGTCGAAGATGTTCAGCATGTTCTTCTTCGTTCTTGGAAAATACCAGGATATCATCCAGATAAACCACGACGAACTTGTCGAGGTAATCCATGAATATATAGTTCATCAGACGAGAGAAGGTGGCTGGAGCATTGGTTAAACCGAAAGACATGACGGTGTACTCGTATGAACCATATCGAGTCACGAAGGCGGTCTTTGGGATATCCTCTTCGCGAACACGGATCTGGTGGTAACCCAACCTCAAGTCGAGCTTAGAGAACACTGACGAACCCGCCAGTTGATCATACAGATCATTGATCCGAGGAAGAGGGTATTTATTCTGAATGGTAGCTTGGTTTATAGGACGGTAGTCTTGAACTAATCGGTTTGTCCCATCCTTCTTCTTGACAAAGAGAGAAGGTGCTCCCCAAGGAGAGCAACTTGGGCGAATGAATCCTTTGCGAAGAGAATTGTCGATTTCCTCCTTAAGCTCAAGGAGTTCATGCGGCGGCATCTTGTAGGGTCGCTTGGCTATAGGAGTGGTGCCTGGTTTCAAGTCGATGATGAATTCGACAGCTCTAGCAGGGGGAATCCCTGGAAGTTCTTCAGGAAAGACGTCGAGGAATTCACGCACGACGGGAATGTTTTCAATGCCCTCGAGTGGTGCAGCGTTCAATGCATTCAATGCATAGAGCCTTGCCTCGGCATTTTGCACCAGATGGGCTTGGTAAGTAACTATTTCATCTGAAGGGTGTAGCAGATGGACGGTCTTAGTGGTGCAAACGATTGAAGCAGTATGCGCTTTTAACCAATTCATTCCCAGAATGAGATCAATGCTACAGGACTTCAGTACGATGGGAGAGACAAGAAATTCCAGTCCTTCGATTTCAACGGGGACGTCGTTGCAAATCATGGAGGTTCGACATTGGCCCGCAGGGGTGTGTACTAATAGTGAAGCATTCATGTCTTCGCTTCTAATGCCATGCATGAATGCAAAATCTTCTGACATGAATGAATGTGATGCACCTGTATCAAATAAAACGGATGCTGGTACTGAATTTACGAGGAGTGTACCCATCACAGTAGCAGGCTGGTCTTGAGCTTCGTTGAGATCAA
Organism: Triticum aestivum; assembly: GCF_018294505.1. Taxonomy (NCBI): domain Eukaryota; kingdom Viridiplantae; phylum Streptophyta; class Magnoliopsida; order Poales; family Poaceae; genus Triticum; species Triticum aestivum. The sequence continues at coordinate 144,902,043 of NC_057805.1, forward strand.
CGTGGTTGGCATGAACACGACCATAAGACTTGGCCTTGTTGCTGCGGGGCTGGTTGCTTCCATGGCCAGTTGCTGGAAGGGCCAGTTGATTCTGGTTCTGGTTGCATTCTCTAGCACGGTGTCCTGGTTGACCACACCTGAAGCACAAACCATTATTGGGAGTGGGAACAGGAGCTTGGGGTGGTGGAGCTGGAAGTCTTGACTGCCTAGATGGTGGTGGAGGCAGACGAGGTGCAGCATAGGTCTGCCTTGGGGCAGATGCATTTGGACGGTACATGTTGTTCGGGATCCATATCTTACGCTTCTGTGAGGGCGGGCCCGAAGATGAGCCCGTGTCACGGTTGCGCCTGTGAGAGCTCTGGTATTCGTGCAGACCAGTTTCGACATTGATGGCCTTGTTCACCAAGGTGGCGAAATCAGCAAAGTCATGCACGAGAAGTGCGAGCTTGATGTCAGCTTGAAGGCCATCATGGAACTTCTCCTGTCTGCGTGCATCAGTTGCAATGTCCTCTTCAGCATAGCGAGACAAGTCCAGAAACTCCCGCTGATAAGCTTCAACAGTTTTGTTGCCTTGGGTGAGGTTGCGGAACTCACGCTTCTTCCGGTCCATGACTCCCTGAGGAATGAAGCGGGCACGGAAAGCAGCTTGGATGTCTGGCCAGGTGATGATTGTTCCAGCTGGCAGAGTACGCCTGTGGCTGTCCCACCATTGAGCTGCGGGTCCCTTCAGAAAGAAGGAAATAAAGTTGACATAGCTGGCAGGAGCTACATCGGCAGACTCCATCTCATAGGTGATGTCACGGAGCGAGTCATCAGCATCCAGAGGCTGAGTTGAGCTGCGGTACACAGTTGGGTTAAGGCGCATGAAATCCTGTAGAGTTACTGGGGTTGGTTGCTGGTCCATATTGGGGCGAGGAAACTGAGTCATCATATTTTCCATGAATTGGCGGTTCAGTTCGAACTGTTGGATCATACCAGCCATGTACTCAGGTGGTGGTGGGGCATTTCCACCACTACCACGACCACCTGGTCTAACCATCCTGCTAATATATAACAGGGGTAGTTCAGCATTGAGAAATTTGTAAAGACAAGAATCATTCATGATGAAACATGCACAATGAAAGGAGCACGATAGCTACTACATAGTAGTCGGCATAACTTACAAAAGGGGTCATGCATAGGGTTTAGTACACAGATTTCAGTACATAGACTAAAACAACATAGGCGGCACACAGGCTCGCGGCGAATGCATCTAACACTAACAAGCAAGCCTACATCAGTCTCAAGAGGTACTGTAGAGGTAGGTGTAGCTTGAAAACTGGTAGTGTCGCATCGGGAACTCCACGTCAGCAACCTGGGGTCCGCGAATACTCTGGTGCAGAACTTGACGCTCAGGTGGCAGAAGAGGTCCAAGTGCGGGAGAGTGGCTTCCCACATCTGGCCAGCCGACACCCTGGGGCATCACAGTCCTGGCTGGGTAGATCGCAGAATGGGGCAGCTCCCTAGATCGGACAAAGGGGTGCAACAGAGTCAGAGCACGGTAAAGGTGCTGACGGGTGGTGTACAAATCGTGGCGAAGAGCTCGGTTAGCTCGATCCAGCCCATCAGCATGCAGAACCAGGTTCTGATGGTAGAAGGGCTCTCGGGTGACAGTGGAGTAGGCAGCAGTATAGTATCCCTCCGCACCAACATCAGATGCGATAGCAATGTGCCTGAAAGGGGAGGTGTCCAACTCCCGATACTCTCCACGAAGACGTGTCAGAGCAGCATAGGCAGCATCGTGGACAGCCATATCGATGGTCACACCAACACCATGAGCGGTGTGCAGCACAGTAGTGGAGTCATACTCCCGCGAGTAGAGGTGGACGATGGCACGGTACTGCTCCTGGTTAAAGTCCTGGTACTCCTCGTAGACGGTGTACTCAGGGTGCCAGCGATAACCCAGATAGGTCATCATCTCAGCTAGCACAGCCGGTGATCCCGAGGCACCAATGGCCGTCGTGTGGCGCACGACCTGCCTCGTGGGTTCCATCTGAAAGCAAAGACGTTTCAAAGGAGTCAAATGACAGTGTGTGAATTGTTCAAAATACTATTCTAAGAAACAACTATGGCTTATCCAACTTTGGGGTGAATGCGGTCACGGGATCCTAGTGTTAGAGTTAGTAAATTCGTTTAACCCGAGTAGAAGAGAGTTCAGAGTCCCAGAGTAAAGGTCGAGGAGTAAAAGATCCTAGTACCACCCAATGGCGACGTGGGCCCGTAAGACACACAGCCATGTTAGTAAAAGTTTTGTAATGTCTAGACTCGACTTCGGCCAAGGAGTGTGGAAAGGGGGATTCCTACAGGCAGTCGGCTCTGATACCAACTTGTGACGCCCCCGATTTGACCGTACACTAATCATGCACGCAAATGTGTACGATCAAGATCAGGGACTCACGGGAAGATATCACAACACAACTCTAAACATAAATAAGTCATACAAGCATCATAATACAAGCCAGGGGCCTCGAGGGCTCGAATACAAGTGCTCGATCACAGACGAGTCAGCGGAAGCAACAATATCTGAGTACAGACATAAGTTAAACAAGTTTGCCTTAAGAAGGCTAGCACAAACTGGGATACAGATCGAACGAGGCGCAGGCCTCCTGCCTGGGATCCTCCTAACTACTCCTGGTCGTCGTCAGCGGGCTGCACGTAGTAGTAGGCACCTCCAGTGTCGTAGGAGTCGTCGTCGACGGTGGCGTCTGGCTCCTGGACTCCAGCATCTGGTTGCGACAACCAGGTAGAAAGGAAAGGGGGAAAAGAGGGAGAGAAGCAACCGTGAGTACTCATCCAAAGTACTCGCAAGCAAGGAGCTACACTACATATGCATGGGTATATGTGTAAAGGGGCATATCAGTGGACTGAACTGCAGAATGCCAGAATAAGAGGGGGATAGCTAGTCCTGTCGAAGACTACGCTTCTGGCATCTCCATCTTGCAGCATGTAGAAGAGAGTAGATTGAAGTCCTCCAAGTAGCATCGCATAGCATAATCCTACCCGGCGATCCCCTCCTCGTCGCCCTGTTAGAGAGCGATCACCGGGTTGTATCTGGCACTTGGAAGGGTGTATTTTATTCAGTATCCGGTTCTAGTTGTCATAAGGTCAAGGTACAACTCCGGGTCGTCCTTTTACCGAGGGACACGGCTATTCGAATAGATAAACTTCCCTGCAGGGGTGCACCACATAACCCAACACGCTCGATCCCATTTGGCCGGACACACTTTTCTGGGTCATGCCCGGCCTCGGAAGATCAACACGTCGCAGCCCCACCTAGGCTCAACAGAGAGGTCAACACGCCGGTCTAAATCCTATGCGCGCAGGGGTCTGGGCCCATCGCCCATTGCACACCTGCACGTTGCGAGGGCGGCCGGAAGCAGACCTAGCCTAGTGGCGTTCCAGTCCAATCCGGCGCGCGCCGCTCCGTCGCTGACGTCAAAAAGAGCTTCGGCTGATACCACGACGTCGAGTGCCCATAACTGTTCCCGCGTAGCTGGTTAGTGCGTATAGACCAAATGGCCAGACTCAGATCAAATACCAAGAACTCGTTAAGCGTGTTATGTCGAAGTAACCGCGGACGCCGTCCAGGGCCAGACCCACCTCTCGCCTAGGTGGTCTCAACCTGCCCTGTCGCTCCGCCACAAAGATCCACTTGCGGGTACTCCTACGAGCCGACCCGACTTTAGTCATCACATGTGTCATGTATATAGTATATAAGTATATACCCGTGATCACCGCCCAAGTGATCACGGCCCGATAGTATAGCACAGCAGACGGACAAGAATGTAGGGCCACTGATGGAAAACTAGCACCCTATACTAAGCATGTAGGATTGCAGGTAAAAGTAACAACAGTAGAAGCAAGGGCAGGCTATGCATCAGTATAGGATTAACGGAAAGCAGTAACATGCTACACTACTCTAATGCAAGCAGTATAGAGAAGAATAGGCGATATCTGGTGATCAAGGGGGGGCTTGCCTGGTTGCTCTGGCAAGTAGGAGGGGTCGTCAACTCCGTAGTCGAACTGGGCAGCAGCAGTGTCGGTCTCGTAGTCTACCGGAGAGAAGAGGGGGGAAGAAACAGTAAATACAATGCAAACATAAGCATGACGATGCGTGACATGACAATGAGCAGTGCTAGGTGTGCCCTATCGCGGCAGTAGGTGGTACCGGCGAAGGGGGGGACATCCGGGAAAGTATTTCCGATGTTTCGCGTTTTCGGACAAACGGACCGGAGGGGGAAAGTTCCATGTTCGCTATGTTAGGAACGTGTGGCTGACAAACGGACTGCGTATTCGGATTCGTCTCGTCGTTTTGAGCAACTTTCATGTACAAAGTTTTTCCATCCGAGCTACGGTTTATTTTATATTTAATTTTAAAGATTTAAATCATTTTTAGAATTTAATAAATTAATTTAATTCGAATTTTAATTAATGCATCAACATGATGTCAGCAGTCAACGTTGACTGTTGACCTGGTCAACCTGACAGGTGGGTCCCACCTGTCAGGGGCTGTTAGCTAATTAATTAAATTTATTTTTATAATTGTTTTATTTATATTTTTTTAATTCTTTTATTATTATTTTTAACGTTCTATGGGCGTGGGGCCCATCTGTCATAGGCCCCAGGGGGTTCGAGCCCAGGGGCAGTGGCTCAGGGGCGCGAGGCCCCACCTGGCAGTGGCCCAGGGGCCACAGGCGGGCGCGGCGCTCGTGTGCGGCGCGGGCGAGGCCAGTGGCCAGGACGGCCTACCGGCGGCGGGCACGGCCGCGCGTGGAGGGGAAGGGGCCGTGGCCGAGCCAGAATGGCGCGAGCGCATGCGCGCGCGTAGAGGGAGAGCGGGGGGGGGAGCGAAGGGGGCGCGGGGTGAGCAGGGGGGCGGCACGGCGTGGCCCCAGGTCGAAGCGGCGACGAGGCCGAGGGCGGGGCGCGCAAGCCGCGGCGGTGGTGAGGGCGAACGGAGGGGGCCGTGGGGCGCGGTGGTGGAGGCGGTGAGCGCGGCCGTGCGGCGGTGAGCACGGGTGGCGGCCGGAGCGCAAGCAGCTGGAGGGCGGAGCGGGCGACGCGGCACGCGACGAGTGGCGACGGCGCGTGCGTGGCAGGAGCAGAGGGGCGCGGTCACACGCAGGCGCGGCCATGACAGAGAGAGGAGGGGGAGCTCACAGAGGAGGAGTAGGGCACGGGCAGCGGGCTCGGGGAAGCTCGGGGTGGTCGGCGATGGAGAGGCGAGGAGGCGACGCCGACGAGGTGGCGAAGGCGCTGGGGTCCGGCGACCGCGAGCGACGAAGCCGGGGCGGTGCCAGGGGGAGCAGAGGGGCGGCCACGCGCGAGGCGCGAACGGCGCGGCGTCGGGGGCGAGCGGGGCGGCGTCGGGGGCGAGCGGGGAGACGGGGTCGAGCGGGGCGACGGGGTCGAGCGGGGCGACGGGGTCGAGCCCGATCCAATCTGGATCGGGGGAGGGAGGGGGAGAGTGGGGTGTCGGTGGGGGGTTAGGGTTTGGGGGAGTGGGGGATATGGGCGCGATTGGGGCCGGCCTGGTGGCCTGGTGGGCCGAGGCCGTTCGGCCAAGTTGGGCCACGGCCCAGTGGGGGGCTCCTTTTCCCCTTTTTTTGTTAGCTTTCTTTTTTGTATTTTCTTTCTTTTATTTATTTTCTTTTCTGTTTTAAATCAATTTAAATTATTTAGGCATTTTATAAAAATGTGTTTACTACACCATATTTACTTATGCAAAATATGGCACCTCCCGAACATTTTGTTTTAAATTTTGAAAAACTTTTATTGTTGACACTAATTGAATTTAAATTATGAAATGGTTTTGGATCATCGCACGGTTAACAACAGTAACCGAGGTGACGTGGCATGATTAGCGGGGAATTACTGTAGCTTGATTACCCGGGCGTTACAATAGGGTCAAAGGGCAAAGGTGAAACACCCAGTCCTCGTGCTAAACATGTGGCATAAATTCCACCATAGAACCAACCACTTTTGTCGTTGCTGAAGCCTACGTGCAACCATCGCTCCAAGGTTATAATTTCTTTCACCAGAGAGAGCAGTGTGAATGAGGCTCAAGTCTAGCGAGCAAACTGTGCTACGGTCTTGCTTGCCTACTATGCATTTCCCGTTAAATAATGCAAAGTACTGAATTGCGGGAAAGTGAATGCTCTTTATTCTTCATTGTCTCACTCCTCTATTTTCACCGTAACAAAGGCTAGTGAAGAAAGACTCATACTCAGCCTTTGATGGCTCATCAAGCTAACCCCAAAATGGAAGTTTGCAATGGTAAGAAAAATTCTCTAGTGAGATAGTAAAAGGTTCATCATAAAGCATAAAAGACACCCTAGACTCACGTTGAAAATATTTAAATCCTTTGACAAATGATTCAGTGAGAAGATGGCGTTGTTCACACTTATCTGAGAGGTAGGGACCGAGATCGGCATTGTGAACATATTGCTCAAATTCCTCCTTGATGCCCACCTGCACCATATATTCATCACAAGGCCATAAGCATGTTTTGGTGGCGGCATCTCGCGTGGAACTTTCACTTGGTTCAACATAGGACCGATGAGCAGAACTGTCACTAGAAGATGCCCCCGAGGATCGTCTCCTCGAGGAACTCCTTCCAAATAGGTTCAACATGTCCGCGTACATTTTTTCCTATGAACAAAAATCTGAATTTTTAGTTCACATTTTTTTTCCAACAAAACTAATAGCAACTACTCATAGGGGTACATAGAGGCCATAGCAAGCATTCAAACTACTTAGAACACTAAGAATTGAACATGAAAGCACATCTACAGCAGCACCAAGAGTAGCTATTTATTCAAAGTATAAACCACTAAACAAAAACTAATTGGAGAAATGATGGAGTTACATACCAAGCAACAATCCCCCGGAATAGTTTCAGAAATGGAGCTTCGAGCAAAGAGATCGAAATCCGTGGGTATGAGCTCAAGAAGACGGGAGAGAGAGCAAGGGTGAGTTTTTTCTGGAGGTAGGTGACAATGTGGGATGAAGAGATAAGTGAGGGGGCTCCGTCTCGTGGATCGTGATAATTCTTTCTGGAATAATGTGATTTTATAGTATCAGGGGGGGTCGTCAGCGGGGCCACCAGGTGGGTACAACCCACCTGGGCACGCTAGGAGAGGGGGGCGCCCTGGTGGGTTGTGCCCAACCAGGAGCCCCTCTCTGGTGGTTCTTGGCTCCAGAAATTCTTATTATTGGTATAAAAAATCCTCGCAAAGTTTCGTTCCATTCCGAGAACTTTCATTTCTGCACAAAAACAACACCATGGTAGTTCTGATGAAAACAACGTCAGTCCGGGGTTAGTTTCATTCAAATCATGCAAATTAGAGTCCAAAATAGGAGGAAAGCGTGAGAAAAAGTAGATACGTTGGAGACGTATCAAGGGGGAGTAGAACTCTCAGTTCACCTGACCTTGCTATTTTGTGCCATCCTTTATATTTTGATAGAACCTTTAGTTTGGGCGCTATAGTTGCTCGGTGGTTAAACACAAACTGTACGAAGGGTTGTATTTTCGGAGATGTCTATGCCTCCCGCCTTGCTAAATATTTTGAGATACCTATTAGGCATGATGAGGAGGAGGAGATGTTGCTACCCACTAAATATTTAGATTGTGCTAGCATGGTAGCACATGATTTTATTAAAAATGATAAGCATAATTGACTCGAGTAGAACTTGTTATGAAGTTAGGGTACTTCTGAGATTATTACTTTTCCCGCACCTTCTTTGTTTGATATTCATTCAGGTAGGTACACTATTATGCCCGAGGATATTTATGCGTACTGGGAGTTGACGCAACCCCCAGTACCAGAGCCAGCACCATCACCTGCTCTGTACCAGGAGCATGTTTATCAGTGGGAGCCACAAGAGCTCGCCAACCAGTGGAACCCTCAGGACCCTCCGCCGTATCGAGGAGAGGGTTATTTCAAATCATGGCCCTAGACCAACTTAGGCCAAAAGCCTAAGCTTGGGGGAGTTTGTATTTCTCACTGACATTACATTCATGTTCACACATTCATTCCAGTTGTCGGTGTTCATCCTTTTCCATTGTATAATCCATGCTAGTTTATTTTTCTTGCTTTCTTCTTGTGTGTTTGAAAAACTTTGATAAAATCCAAAAATATTTCTTGTTTCTTTTTAGTTTTTCTTTCTAGTTTAATTAGTTGTAGTATTAAAAGAAAACCCAAAAAGATTTCGCGTTCTTCTTTTGCTTGTTGGGAGCTTTCCCGTGTAAAAAGTTTTTCGCGTTTTCGTTTTTACTTTCTTAAGAAAAATAAAAACTCCAAAAAAATATTCCAGTGTGTTTCTTTGAAATTCTTTTCTTTTCATTGTGTCGTAAGGAGAAGACCACGATGAAAATGTTGAGTGGCTCTCATATGTGTTATTTTTTATCTAACAAAAATCCTATATTACCTTGTCTTCTTCTTTGAATAAATGTTTGCAGATTCCAGCTTAGTCCAATGCACGTGCACTTTTATTATTATTCACATTGTTCGGTCCTGCAAGTCAAAGGCAATAATGACGATATTTGATGAAATGATTGAGATGAGGAAAAGCTAGTATGAACTCGACCTATTTTGTTTTTGTAAATATGATTAGCTCATCATTCTTGATTCAGCCTATTATGAATGAAACATGTTTACAATGACAATTAGAGATTATAGTTACTCATGCCATGCTTAATTATCTAGGAGTTGATAATGGTTTGTCTTGTGTGCCAACATGCATTTAAAATGGTTGTGATGTAGTATGATAGGATGGTATCCTCCTTTGAATGATTCAAGTGGCTTGACTTGGCACATGTTCACACATGTAGTTGAATCAAAAACAACATAGCCTCCACGATATTTATGTTCATGTTGATTTATATCCTACTCATGCTTGTATTCAATGTTGATTAACCTCAATGCATGTTTATGACTGTTGTCGCTCTCTAGGTTGTCGCTCCTCAATCTTTTGCTAGCCCTCACTTGTACTAAGTGGGAATACTGCTTGTGCATCCACTTCCTTAAACCCAAAGTTGTTCCATATGAGTCCACCATACCTACCTATATGCGGTATTTACCTTCCGTTCCAAGTAATTTTGTAGGTGCCAAACTCTAAACCTTCAAATAATAATCAGTTTTGTATGCCCGAATCACCCATGTAGCGACTGGGGGCTGTCAATATGTTCCTTGCTAGGTGGGTTATTCTCACGATGAGTGTTTATTCACTTGTCATTCACGAGAAAGTGGCTGGGAATCGGGATGCCCAGTTCCATGCTCAAAATCAAATCAAAATGTAATAATAAAACAAAACTCCCCCAGGACTGTTGTTGGTATCGACGGTACCCGTGGATTCGGCTAGCCATGGAGTGTGATTGTTGGTGGAGGGGGAGTAAAAACTTTATCTGTTTGGGAACCACCTATAATGTATCTAGCATGGAAGATAGCGAGATCTCTTGCTTGTTATGTTGACAATGAAAGCATACCGCTCAAAATTATATTTATCTCTATTTTAAGGGCTTCGAGCTCTGGCACCTCTGCAAATCCTTGCTTCCCTCTACGAAGGGCCTATCTATTTACTTTTATTGTTGAGTCATCATCTTATTATTAAAATCACCACTTGGAGAGCACCACTGTCATTTATATGCTTTGTTTTTTATTTATGTTGATTATGAGTGTGACTGGATCTCTTTTGCCATGAATTATAGTGTCTAGTCAGTCCTTGATCTTCAGGGGTGCTCTGCATTTATGTTTTGCGGTCTCAAAAAGGGCTAGCGAGATACTCCCTCCGTCCCAAAATTCTCGTCTTAGATTAGATTAGATGCAGATGTATCTAATACTAAAACGTGACTTGATACATCTGTATTTAGAGAAATCTAAGACAATAATTTTGGGATGGAGGGAGTACCATTATGTCATATTATATCATGATTGTTTTGAAAAAAATGTTGAGATCCGAGATTTATTATTATTGCTCCCTAGTTGATTATGCCATTGATACGAGTAAATGTGAGACCTAAATGTTATTCTGAATATGGTTAGTTCATAATCTTTGCTGAAAACCTGAATATTGGCTAGACATATTTGCAACAACAAGAACAAATAGAGTTTGTAAAAGTTTTTCTTTGTCACTTTCAGTTTGTCAACTGAATTGCTTGAGGACAAGCAATGGGTTAAGCTTGGGGGAGGTGATACGTCTCCATCGTATCTACTTTTCCAAACTCTTTTGCCCTTGTTTTGGACTCTAATTTAGATTATTTGAATAGTACTAACCCGAACTGGCATTGTTTTCAGCAGAATTGCCATGGTGTTATTTTTGTGCAGAAATCAAATTTCTCGGATTGACCTGAAAATTTACAGAGAATTTTTGTGGAATATATAAAAAATACTGGCGCAAAAAGATACCAGAGGGGGGCCACCCGGAGGCCACAAGCCCTAGGGGCGCGCCTACCCCTCAGGGAACGCCTCACAGGCTTGTGGGCCCCCTGGACCGCCTCCGACCCTAATTCCAACTCTATAAGTACCTATTCACGGAGAAAAAATAGGAGAGAAGGATTCATCGCATTTTACGATACAGAGCCGCCACCGCCTCCTGTTCTTCATCGGGAGGGCTGGTCTGGAGTCCGTTCGGGGCTCCGGAGAGGGGAATCCGTCGCCATCATCATCACCAACCTTCCTCCATGACCAATTTCATGATGCTCGCCGCCGGGAGTGAGTAATTCCATTGTAGGCTTGCTGGACGGTGATGGGTTGGATGAGATTTATGATGTAATCAAGTTAGTTTTGTTAGAGTTTGATCCGTAGTATCCACTATGTTCTGAGATTGATGTTTCTATATATGACTTTGCTATGCTTAATGCTTGTCACTAGGGCCCGAGTGCCATGATTTCAGATCTGAACCTATTATGTTTTCTTGAATATATGTGTGTTCTTGATCCTATCTTGCAAGTTGTAGACACTTATTACGAGTTATGATCTGCATACCCCGAGGTGACAACAATTGGGATTCTTTCCGATGATTACCGTAGTTTGAGAAGTTCATGTATTCACTAAGTGCTAATGCTTTGGTCCGGTTCTCTATTAAAATAAGGCCTTAATATCCCTTAGTTTTCATTAGGACCCCGCTGCCATGGGAGGGTAGGACAAAAGATGTCATGCAAGTTCTTTTCCATAAGCACGTATGACTATATACGGAATACATGCCTACATTATATTGATGAATTGAAGCTAGTTCTGTGTCACCCTAGGTTATGACTGCTACATGATGAATATTATCCGACACAATTATCATTGTCGATCCAATGCCCACGAGCTTTTCATATATATATATATATATACGGAATACAGCCGATCTATTCTGCTAATATTAGCAGAATAACTATTCTGATAACACTTCCGCACTGCACGCTCAACGCAAGTGCACGTCATTGTTTAAACCAAGTGTGATGCAGTACTCACATGAGTGAACTTCCCGTCGAAAAAACTGCACATTGTGTTTTTTTGGTACCTTTTTCGCTCTAGTTTTTTAACCGTTAGTCGGCATGAGGCATTTAATGTATTGTTGAAAAGCTATGGATTAGGCCCTACTTTGACATGTTGAACACTTTTCGAGATTCCACACGGATTAAGAGCAGTTTTGAAAATGGTGCGGCCCATGACGAGTGGCAGCGAGCATTTTTTTCACGATTTCTTCTAAACCGCTTGTCGGAATGAAGCAAAAGATACACGGTTGGAAAGATATCGTCGAGGCGCATCATTTTCATATCTATTATTTTCTCTAATTCGTTACAGTTTAAGAGCAGTTTCAAATTTACTAAATCGCGGAATTCTGTTTTTTTGATTTTTTTTTTCAAAATTTTGGTACTGTTTTCGCTCCATTTTTCTAACCGTTTGTCAAAATGAGGCGTATGATACGCCGTTGGAAATCAATGGATAAGGCGCAACTTTCATATGTGAAAATGTTTCAGAGATTCCTTACGGTTTTTAGTTAATTTTAAAAATCGTGCAGCTGACGACGAGAGGCAGCGGCTGTTTTTCGCGAAATTTTTACCAACCGCTGGTCAGAATGATTCAAATTATACATCATTGGAAAGATATCGATGTGGCACAACTTTTTCATGTAGAACACGCTATCTGATTCCTTACGGTTAAGGAGCAATTTTGATTTTAACGAAATGGGGACTCTATGTTTTTTGGCGACACCAAAATCGTCGTATGTACTGCATCAAACGGAAAACCGCACTTCTTTAGACTAAAAACCGCACTTCATCAGACTGACAAGTGCACTGCATGATTTCTTTTTTGTGGGACGTAAATTTTCCTAAACGAGGTGGAGTGCACTTCATGTCGAGCGATGGTGAACCGCAATACTATGAAAAGTGAACCTCGAGACTATCGTAAACGGGCCGTACTGCATCAGACAAAAAACCCACACTTATTTAGACTAAAACCGCACTTCATCGGACAGACAAGTGCACTGCATGATTTTTTCGTGGGACGTAAATTTTACCAAACGAGCTGGAGTGCACTTCTTTAGACTAAAAATGGCACTTCATCGGACAGACAAGTGCACTGCATGATTTCTTTTTTGTGGGACGTAAATTTTACCAAACGAGGTGGAGTGCACTTCTTTAGACTAAAACCGCACTTCATCAGACTGACAAGTGCACTGCATGATTTTTTTTGTGGGACGCAAATTATTCCATACGAGTTTTTGTTGTCTTTTTTTCAACTTTCTTTTATGAACGAGAGCGGACCGTAGAGACGGGGGCAAGTGAACCGTGACATATATCATAGTGAACCGCATTACGTTTTTTGTTGTTTCGCTAATTTTTTCCGCAATTCCACATGTGCGCTAGTGAACAACATCACTCTCAAAAGTGAACCACATCCGAGGACCAAACGCACTGCTAGTGTTGATGTAGTCGAATGAATTTTGAAACACACGAAACAAATTGCACTTCATACAGAGGGATAATGTGCTGCTACACAAATGGAGTCAACTACTTTTTTCAATTGTCCCACAAAGAAAACAAGATGCATTAGAAAAAGAAGTGAACCTCTCATGAGAATTTCTTTTTCTCCTTCTTTACAAAGCGAACCACACCACCACTACAAAATGAACCACATCATTTTTTTCTCTGAAAATTATAGAACATGAAAATTACAAAATTGCATGCAAACATCTGTACTTGCAGTGCACTTTTCTCCCCTTTTGTTCCATTTTCCTCCTGCAAAACAGTAAGAAGAACTACAGTAACAGCCAAGAGTGAGCCACATTGAAGATTTGTTTAATTTCTTTGAGAGAACCAGCGCTCCCATACAAAATCGAGGGTACCGCAATCGAGCTGGTGATGTGCTGCAGGAGCGACTCAACCGAACTGAAAGGGGGCTCCCACGAGTTCCGTACTGCCACCGTATACTCTGCCCGGCCGCGCCACTGGGTCAATCTCCACGAACAGACCATCACCACTTTTTTCCTTCATGCACAAATCAGTGAAGCGGGGCCGGAGTCGGAGTACTGTGCGAGCACCGTCGACGGATACGGCCGCCTGAGGAGTCGTGGCAAGACGGGGCTCGTTGGGTAGGGCGTTGTAGACGGCAGCAGCTGCCCGTGCTGGTAGCCCATGGTGGTGGCGCGGGGACGGCGGGAGGGAGGACCAGAGAGGAGTCGCGGGAGGGGAGGGGTGGATCTGGCTGCGGGGCTCGCGCGGGGACGGCTGGAGGTACGGCAAGGAGCAGAGCAGAGTCGCGTGGCATGGGAGGGAAGGAGCTGCTTGCCGGTGCGAGCTCAGGCCGCCGGCGATGAAGGGCACGGGCGGTGCGAGCCCAGGCCGCCGGCGATGCAGGGCTGGGGCGGCGCAATCCCAGGGGACGGGCGATGCAGGGCAGGGGAGGCGCAAGCCCAGGCCGCTGGCGGGTGGATCGACAGCCGACTAGGGGTAGGGCGGCGCCAAGCAGACGGTGGATCGGGGGAGAGAGATGCGGCGCCGGCGGGAGGAAGAAGGTGGATCGGGGCTGGGGAGGCGCCCAGCAGAAGGTGCGGTGGGAGGTGGCGCCGGCGGTGAGGAGGTGCGGGGGAAGCGGGGAAGGTGGTGGTGCGGCGGCGGTGTGGGGCAAGCAGGGGAGTGTGTGGGTGGTGACGCCGAGGTGAGGTTGAAGAAGGGGGGAGTGGATCGGGGAGGTTCGTGCGGTCGTGGGGTGGGAGGTGGTGGGGATTGGGATCGGGGAGAAGTGGGCACATCGGTTGGTTTTGTTTGCACAGATGTTAGCAGAATAAGAATTACTGTTAGTAGAATAAGGTCTTAAGGGGTATTATCATAATAGACCCACCCTATATATATATATATATAGGGTAACGCTATTCTAAGCGTGAGTGTAGAATAGCTTATTCTACACCCCTAGTAACGCTATGTACAAAATCTAGTAAAACGGTGTACACAATGTAGTAATTCGGAAAATAATTTTTTTATCATCGAAGTTTGTAATTTACTACATTTTACAAAAAATACTATATTTTACATAGTGTATTACTGTATTTTGTATGTACCGTTACTGGGGTGTAGAATAAGTTATTCTACACTCACGCTTGTTTAGCGTTAATATATATATATATATATATATATATAGCCGGTCTATTCTGCTAATACTAGCAGAATAACTATTCTGATAACACTTCCGCACTGCACGCTCAATGCAAGGGCACTGCACTTTCAATAGCAGCGGTACTGCAATACAGAGACTAGTGAACTTCGTGTCTGAAAAAACTGCACGAGGTGTTTTTTCGGTACCTTTTTCGCTCTAGTTTTTTAACTGTTTATCGAAACGAGGCGTGTAATATATCATTGAGAAGCTATGGATTAGGCGCAAATTCGCCATGTTAGACACTTTTCGAGATTCTTTACGGTTTAAGAGCAGTTTTGAAATTGGTGCGACCCATGACGAGTGGCAGCGAGCTTTTTTCGCGATTTCTTCTAAACCGCTTGGCGGAATGAAGCAAATGATACACGTTGGAAAGATATCGTCGAGGCCCATCTTTTTCATATCTATTATTTTCTCTAATTCGTTACGGTTTAAGAGCAGTTTCCAATTTACTAAATCACGGAATTCTGTTTTTCAATTTTTTTGAAA
The DNA here is from genome assembly GCF_018294505.1 of Triticum aestivum. NCBI lineage: Eukaryota > Viridiplantae > Streptophyta > Magnoliopsida > Poales > Poaceae > Triticum > Triticum aestivum. Next base: position 144,917,213 of record NC_057805.1, read on the forward strand.
TTTTCGGTACTGTTTTTGCTCCAGGTTTCTAACCGTTTGTCAAAATGAGGCATGTGATACGCCGTTGGAAAGCTACAGACAAGGCGCAACTTTCATATGTTGAAATGTTTTTGAGATTCCTTACGGTTTTTAGTTAATTTTGAAAATCGTGTGGCTGACGACGAGAGGCAGCGGCCTTTTTTGCGAAATTTTTACAAACCGCTGGACGAAATGACACAAATGATACACCGTTCGATAGATATCGACAAGGCACAACTTTTTCGTGTAGACCACCCTCTCCGATTCCTTACGGTTTAGGAGCAGTTTCGATTTTACCGAAATGCGGACACTGTTTTTTTTGCGACACCAAAATCGTCGTATGTGCTGCATCATACAGAAAACCGCACTTCTTTTAGACTAAAAACTGCACTTCATCGGACAAACAAGTGCACTGCATGATTTATTTTTTGTGGGACGTAAATTTTCCTAAACGAGGTGGAGTGTACTTCATGTCGAGTGTTGGTGAACCACAATACTATGAAAAGTGAACCTCGAGACTACCGTAAACGGGCCGTACTGCATCAGACAGAAAACCACACTTATTTAGACTAAAAACCACACTTCATTGGACAGACAAGTGCACTGCATGATTTCTTTTTGTGGGACGTAAATTTTCCTAAACGAGGTGGAGTGCACTTCATGTCGAGTGTTAGTGAACTGCAATACAATGAAAAGTGAACCTCGAGACTACCGTAAATATGCCGTACTGCATCAGACAGAAAACCACACTTCTTTAGACTAAAAACCACACTTCATCACACAGACAAGTGCATTGCATTGTTACTTTTTGTACAAGACGTATATTTTTCAAAGACGAGGAAGTGAACCGCACTTCACGCCGGGCGTAAGTGAACCGCCACACCACCGAAAATGAACCGCATCATTTTCTTTGTTGTTTCCATGAAAAGCATTAAAAAAATTAGATACATTTTCCCTAGGGGTGGAATTCGAGCCGAGTCGAGCCAGCTCGACTCGACTCGCTAAAGATCATTTCATTAACGAGCTAGCTCGACTCGACTCGTTACTATAATGGGCTCAAATCCAAGATTGGCTCGACTCATATAACTCGCGAGCTGGCTCGTTTAGCTTGTTAAGCTTGTTAAATATATGAACATTAGACCTTACAAATACAATAAAAATATTAACTGAGAATTTAGCATGTGCATATGTGGTCATGTACGTGTGAGTCTCCTGGGTGGGTCGGTCTTGAGCGGCTGGGCCGTGTGTTGGGACGAAAGGTGTTTAGTGGCTGTATTTTACTACCCCTAAAAAACTTTGATTTTTTTACCGAGCTTGACGAGTTACCCGAGTACTCGTGAGATCAGCTAGTTTAACTTGGTATGTAAACGATCTTAAACTAAAGCTCGGCTCGGCTCCTTATTCTTCGAGTTCGAGTCGATTCGAGCCCAGTCACGAGCTACTCAACTCGCGAGCTTCGAGCTTTTTTCCAGTCCTAATTTTTCCAAATGAAGTGTACTGCATAGTCGTTCGAAGTGGACCTTCTTTTAGATTGGGGTGTACTACATTTCCCTCTTTTCTTACCGCTCGGTTGAAAAACAGAACCACCACATGATAGTATTTTTTGCGAACTCCATGCATTTTTTTGAAGTGAAAAACAAATGAATCTTGTAACAATTTATATTTTTTTTGGTCCTTGGCAATTTTCACAGGAAAAATCTAAAAAATGCATTTTTCTGAACGCCACACATACGCCTGGCAAACTGCAAGCTATGCACGGGAGTACTGCATAGTCAACGCCACAAACGTCAAACTCCTAGCACACCGAACTTCACATCACACTGTAGTTAACACTTTGCCCAAATCAAAAAGCAAAATGCACAAAATCATTTTGGGGCAGTATGAACAGCACAACACTGATGACCTCCGGTGATAGCGCAAAGCTGAACCTCTCGACACAAAATAATTATGCACATGTCGAATGTATGTTGAGGGGGAACCGCAGTGAATGCCAAAGTGACCTGCGAAACAGCACTAGCGAGCTGCACTTGTCAAAGTTTTTTTAGAAGTGAATCACATACACATACATCAAGTACAATGGTACAGTGAAACGCAGCTGAAACTAGTGAGCTCCATGCGAGTGGACATCATACCCATAGCCCGCGGAATACAGCCGCGCTGCAAAACTTCTGTCGCTGAGCGGCATGACAAGCGTTACAGAACTGCAGAGGAGGGAATCAGGCATCTGAGCAGCAGAGAGAGGAGGGACTTCCACCTTCACCGCTGGATCACATCCGAGAGCCCCGGATTCGTCCCTCGCCATGCACTGAAGATTTCACCCGCAAAAACAAAACCAAAGTGAATGGCAGAACCATCCTCGCTGTGCTCACTTTTTTCTCCTGTTCGTCAGTGGGGAGAACCTAGGATCCGCCATTGAACAAGGAAGAGGGAGTACAGAGAGATGGGAACCACCTGCACCCGCCCTGGATCGGCATCAAGGTGGAGAAACCTACCGATGAACTGCACGCGCGAGGGAACCGCGCTACAGTACCGGGGCGACCTAACCACGTCAGAAGCAGGGGCGAACTACACCTGCGTGGGCCGCCGCGAGCTAGACGGGGGAGAAGCTCAGCGGTGGGAGGCCCGTGCACTGGGGAGCAGCTCCTGGTTGGGGTCGAGGCCGGGGTCTCGTCGATGAGCAGCACCACAAGCGCCACCGAACTGCAGAGGTGGGGCTCAATCCATCACCGGGCAGTGCACAACGGCACGGGAACGGATCCGCCGAGATTGATGGGGACGAAGGGGCAGCGAGGCTGGGTGGTGGCCAGCGGTGGGGCGTCACGCGGGTCGGCAGCGGCCTGGATCCGACGGCTCGGAGCGGGGAAGGCAGCGGGATGGGGCGCGCCTACGACGTCCCATGTGGGGAAGGTACGAGGAGGTCGGGGCCATCTGGCAGGCGTGGCACGGGGCGGGGCGCTCCGTCCAGAAAGACGGTGTCAGGCAGGGAGGGGCGCGCCGGCGAAGGTGGGCCGGTTGGGTGGAGCACCGGCGGTGGTAGTTGGCCGACCTGGGGCGCGGTGGTGGGTTAGTGGATCGGGGCTGGCGCGTGGGAGGACGAAGGTGGAGGGGATCGGGGGAGGAGTGGGGGAGGTGGGCCGATGGGGTGAGTCTTTTTTTGTGGTTTGTGAGGGTCAGGTCGGTGTCGGTTAGTTGGGGGTGTTAGCAGAATAAGAATTAGTTTTTGCGGAATAAGGTCTTAAGGGGTGTTATCATAATAGACCCACCCTATATATACATCTGGGCTATTCTGTTACGCGTAACAGAATATTATTCTGTTACCCTACTTGAACTGACGTAGTTTACAGGTTGGACTGACGTGGTTGAACTGATCTTCCTGCGTGTACGACGGGCAGAAACAGGGGATGCAATGTGGAGCTTCCGGGCGTTCTCCGGCGCGGTGCTGCAGGCCATTCGTTGCCAGATGAGACGTGTAAGGGGTTCCGCACGTGCGCGCGCTCACCTGGTCGTGTTTTGTGATCTAGAGTCACCGAAGGTGACGGCGTGGTCATTTGGCGGCAGACGTGTTTTGGGCGTTGGTGTTTACCGTGGTGTTCGTAGGCCTCATTTTACGTATGGTTTGTTGTTTTGGATGTGAGAATTATCGATATGTTAGAGTTTTCGGAGATTAATTTCATCTGTAATTTCCGATTACAAGTTTTGGTGTTCTTGGTCGTTTTCCACGCCCGCCATGCAAATGTTTTCTTCTTTTTCTGTTGTTTTACTTTCGAATTGGCGTTGCAGGGAGAGATATGAGGATTGTATGAAAAGATTTGTGTTGTCAACTTTGCTTCTTTGAGTTGTTTCTACCCCGGATTCCCATGTTATTTTGTCGTTGGCGGAGGTGGTGTATGGCGGCTGACTGGAGCCTGCGATTTCTTGTAATCTGGTCAAACTGTGTAATTAAGTTGCATGTTTTTTCATGTTTTTTGAATTGTTGTTGTATGTGTACTTGGACTGCTCCGTGTCAAAGTTGTCTTACTGTGCGTTGACATCGGAGTAAGTATTTTTCTACTTGCTGCCTACCGATACCTCTGCACTTTGAGTATAAAGCCCGAGCCCTCTATCACTTTCATTCTACCAACTGCAAGCAAAGAAAAGCGAGATGGATCCTGTGCTGGGAGAGGTCACAGAGGAGGAGGGGGATGCCGTCGACGTGAGGGCTGCAGTAGCGGAGGAGAGGAGGTGGAGGAGGAGGCGCAGGCGCAGGCAGATGGCACGACGTGCTGCCGAGGAGGAACTGGAGGTAGAGTTCAACAGACGCCTTGCGCGTGAGGTGATGGATACTTGCAACTCCAATGAAATGGAGCTTCCTTTTCCAGAGGGCAGGGGAAGGAACCATATTCGGATCATTAGTTGGGCTAGGGCGAGAGCAGCCACAGCTCCACATCCATCCACCAGGGCCAAATGGCGTCGTTTCTTTGATCGTTATGACTGAAGTAGTGAATAATATGTTTTTAAGATTTGTGTTGTGAGGGAGCAGATGTTTGAATGACTAAATGAATTCAACTGTTTTACCTCCGAATGTGTTGTTTTATCTACATATGTTTGACATGTGCACTTTTGAACTACTTGTTTATCTGAAGTTGAACTGATTTGCGGTCAAATGTTGCATGGCTTGCATAATAACTATTTCCTACCAGTTGGCTGCCCACCTGCCTATTTATTATTTTTATAATCTGCGAGTCTCCCTGGCTATAAATTCTATCCATCTATGTGTGGTGTGTGGCTCAGTCTCCCCCTCCTTTTTCTTCCTTCTTCCATAATTAGATCTAGGTTCCTCCCTCTTTTCTCCATTGTTTTCTTCCCCGTTCCTGTGTGTTCCATGGAGGATTGTTCATGCGGATGCCTGGCAAAGATGGCGCGCATAGCTGATGGCTGTGTGTACGAATCTGGTTTGGAGCTCACCCAGACTCAGCGCCGTGGACAACTTTCTTCTCTGCTGTACAGCAACCATGGGTTTCGTGCACCCTATGTTTGTCGCCTGACGGTTGGTGACTTGAAGGAATCATGGGTATGTGTTTCCATTCGTTTTGTTTTCTACTTTTTTGTAGGTCTCTTTTTGAATCCCATGGACTGAATCTGTAGTTTAGTTTTATCAATAGTTTGTCTATATTTTTATTTGGTTTTGTCAGAATTTAACAGTAGGGATTTCTGTGTGTATTTGTTCATTACGTAACAGTATTTTATCCATTTTTGTATAATCCTTGATCTGTTTTTTGTCAGATGTTTTTACTGTAGGTGTATTGATATGTATATTTCTTCAGTTTAGTCAGTTCACATGACTAGTTAGTTTGGTGTTATTGTTTTGATTCAGATTTTTTCTTTTCAGTTTGTTATGCAAACCGTTCCTATATCTATGTAAAAATTCAGTTATGTCAGGTGTTCACTTTGTTTTGTACTCCCATGCCCATTTGCAGAAAATGCCACCCAGGATCAGGATTGTTGCTCCTAGTTCCGGCGTACTGAAGATGGAGACTTCAGAGAAAAATGGGTATCAGTTGATGGAAGCTGGCTACCACATCGACTTTGATGGTTGCATCAACCTAACTACTGGGTGGAAGGAGTTTGTGGCAGAGTCTGGATTTGAGGATGGTGATGTGGTTATGGTTATGTTCTCCAGGGAAGATGACTCCCTGACGTTCAGAATTTATGTGCTGTAGGTTTAAATGTGGCAAATGACGCCGGTTGTGAGATTTGTGTGTGTTTGATTATGTTGCAGTATTTTTTCTTTAAAACATTTGCATGTGTAATGGTTGAATTCTATGGTGTTATCAGATGGTTTGGAACAATTTATGTAATGCTTTCCTATTGTTTTTCTCAAGCATAACTTTTTTATATATATTCTTTATATTTGAACTGGAACAATTATAGTTGAACTGATGGGCATCCTTTGTTTTGACTGTGATAATTTCATGTACACGGCTCGCAAACGGAACTATACGCTGATGATATTTGTAGGACCCCTTTTTGTTTTTGAGTTTGCTGAACTTACATGTTGTTAATGATAGTACTGAACTATTTAGGTTGTCAATGAGCAATCAAATTTGTTTGTTGTATAGCATTTTTTTCTATCTTTTTTAAATGAATTTTAGAGCACAATTTATCATTTTTCCAGTTGAATAATGATAGTTCTAGTATTTTTTAAAATAACAAGAATTTAATCTTTTTGCTGCACAGTGCTAATTTTACTTGAACCTTATGAATTGTAGTAGTTGAACTTTTTATAAATTTGTTTCTGAAATTTTTATTACAATCTTCTACGTTTAATTTTTCAAAAAAATATATAATTTTTTTAGCTCTTAAAATTAACATGTGTTTGAACTTTTTACATTACTTGTTTTCAACTGATTTCTTGTGAGGTTTTTTTTAAAATTATCTACATTTGTTTTTTTTATTTTGGTCGTGGGTGATCGGCTGGAATTTTGTAATGGGGCGAACTAGTGTGTTGGGCCATCTGCCTGAGCCGTTGTTTTCGGCCCAGATAGCTCATCCGCGCGGCTGTGCAGTGCGGCGTGCGCTTGTGCTGTGGGTTTAGTCCCGCCTCGCTAGTCGAGGGGGCTCTGGACCTGTTTATAAGCGCAGCCGAGGCTCACTGGTCGAACTCCTCTTAATACTTACCTAAGCGCTTATACACGGCGCTCGCTCTCTCTCATGACCTGTGGGCCCTGGTCGGCGGGCCCTGCGTTGTGCGATTACTAGGGATTCGCCGACGGGCCCGAGTTCAAGTATCTAGCAGCGTCAGGGCCTGCGCCTGACCTTGGGCGGTCAATTTTTTTGTTTGTTTGAATCTAGTCCTTGACTACACCAGTAACTTGGACTGATTATTTTTTTGTTCTGGTTCTTGTCAGTTTTGTGTAAGTGTAATCTATAATATTTTTGATTCTTAGCATTCTTTCTTTCTAGTTATTATTATTTTTTTGCGCTGACACATCCTCCTTGTATCGACTTGCCCCCATTATCTATCTTAGGGTGTGTGGGTGCGCGTGTGTGGGGGGGGGGGACAGAATAACCGCACTGCGCCTGTCAAACGAGCGCACTGCCGCGTTAGCGCAAGGCCGAGCCGGGGGGAGCGGGGGTCGGGACCCCCCTCCCCCATCCCGGCGAGGCCGAGCTAGGAACGAGCCGTAGCAGCAGACGACGCGGCGTGCCGCGGCGTCGCATGCGGAGGCGAGTCCGTCACATGACTTGCCCCCGCACCGCACCGCACTGAGGGGCATAGTTGTACTGACACATCTTTCTTGTATGGACTTGCCCCCATTATCTATCTTTAGGGGTGTGTGGGTGCGTGTGGGGGGAGGGGAAATAGAATAACCGCACTGCGCCTATCAAACGAGCGCACTGCCGCGTTACCGCGAGGCCGAGCCGGGGGGAGGAGGGTCGAGACCCCCCTCCCCCATCCCGGTGAGGCCGAGCCAGGAACGAGCCGTAGCAGGCGACGACGCAGCGTGCCACGACGTCGCATGCTGAGGCGAGTCCGTAACATGACTTGCCCCCGCACGGCACCGCACCACACCGAGGGGCATAGTTGTACTGACACATCTTTCTTGTATGGACTTGCCCCCATTATCTATCTTTAGGGGTGTGTGGGTGCGTGTGGGGGGAAACAGAATAACCGCAATGCGCCTGTCAAACGAGCGCACTGCCACGTTAGCGCGAGGCCGAGTCGGGGGGGGGGGGGGAGGGACCCCCCCTCCCCCATCCCGGCGAGGCCGAGCCAGGAACGAGCCGTAGCAGGCGACGACACAGCTTGCCGCGGCGTCGCATGCGGAGGCGAGTCCGTAACATGACTTTCCCCCGCACCGCACTGCACCGAGGGGCATAGTTGTACTGAGACATCTTCCTTGTATGGACTTGCCCCCATTATCTATCTTTAGGGGTGTGTGGGTGCGTGTGGGGGGGGGGGGAAACAGAATAACCGCACTGCGCCTGTCAAACGAGCGCACTGCCGCGTTAGCGCGAGGCCGAGCCGGGGGGGATGGGGGTCAGGACCCCCTCGCCCATCCCGGCGAGGCCGAGCCAGGAACGAGCTGTAGCAGGCGACGACGCGGTGTGCCGCGGCGTCGCATGCGGAGGCGAGTCCGTAACATGACTTGCCCCTGCATCGCACCGCACCGCACCGAGGGGCATAGTTGTACTGACACATCTTCCTTGTATGGACTTGCCCCCATTATCTATCTTTAGGGGTGTGTGGGTGCGTGTGTGGGGGGAGGACAGAATAACCGCACTGCGCCTGTCAAACGAGCGCACTGCCGCGTTAGCGCGAGGCCGAGCCGGGGGGAGGGGGGTCCCCCCTCCCCCATCCCGGCGAGGCCGAGCCAGGAACGAGCCGTAGCAGGCGACAACGCAGCATGCCGCGGCGTCGCATGCGGAGGCGAGTCCATAACATGACTTGCCCCCGCACCGCATCGCACTGAGAGGTGTGCGGAGGCGAGTCCGTAACATGACTTGCCCCCATTATCTTATCTTTTTTTAGGGGAAAAACCAGCACCGTTATGAATTATTATTTCATTTGTACTTTTTTGATAATTTTTATTGTACTGTTGTGAGTTATTATTTGTACTTTAGCCGTTTGTTTTCTACCTCTATATTAATTTTTTATTGTATTTAATTTTTGCTATTATCTTTGGTAACTGCCCAGAGATTGTGGGCTTGGCCACGATTGTGGGCTTTAGCCATCGGTTTTCTCCCACTCACCTTTTAACCTCCTCTCTCCCCCGTTCCGCTCCGCTCCCCTCCCCAAATCGATTCCTTCTTTGTTCCCCTCTTCTTCTCTTCTCGCAGAGAAGTTGCTTCTCCTGTTTCACCGCGGGAGCGTCGGCCGGCGGGTTGAACCCTAGGGTTGGAGGTTTGGGTGCTCTGTTTGCTCATTTTGCTCTGCCGTCGATTTCCCTTGCATCCTCTTATGTACAGATTTTCCCTCTATTACTAAGCTATTGCTCTCTTGCTGTCTCAGGCTGGATTCGCTAGGGTTCCTTTGCTCTTGAACGAGCGGTTGGCGACAGTGATACTGGATTCCGTGGAGGATTTTGTGTTTGCTGGTAAGAGTTTTGCTTTGTATGGCGTGCTTCATTTCCTAAATAGGTCAGAGCCCTAATTTTTGTTCATGTGTCTTGTAGATCTGGTTGGGCAGATTTTAGGTCTGTAGATCTCAATGGGTACATCATCCAGTCCGGACAAGTTGAATGTAGGTGATTTTCCCTGTAATTTGGATGATGTTTTAACAGATCTTGTTTTTAGGTTGTATAGGTGTTGTCGTATTGACTTTATAAGTTGTATGTATTTTGATAGCTGTTAATTTTGCCCTGGAATGTGTGGTGTGTATAGTTTTGGCAGTTGATGTGACCTACAGACAGGTTGTAGTACTGATCACCATCTGTAGTTTGAACTGCTGTCCTGGCATTTGAAATACGGTGTCGTAGTCAGTGAAGAACTATTATGATGTTGAAAGAGTTGTCATTCTGAAGTTTGTTGTGCCAGTGGGGGGTTGATATTGTTTTATTGGGTGCACTTGTGGTGTTCTTATAGTTGAACTGATTGCTTGTTCGTGTAGTTTTTTGCTAATTATGATGTTGTTGCAGATGTTGGAGTGCCGGTGCCTCCTGATTCTAACAAATCAGAACGCTTTCAAGATCTTGTGAATGTTATTTTTGAGACACCAAACCCTCTAGAAGAACTTGCGAATGTTGCTGGTGTTTCCCTTATATTTGCTCTTTTTTTATCAGCCTTGAATACATAAATATGATTAGCTACATGAGTTGTTCCTTTTCTTTGTGTCTTATGCTATGCGCTTTATTTATCTTGTCTCTGCAATGTTAATTTTGTTTTAATTTTATATGTGCGTGCTTATGTTATTGGTTTATGCAGTTAATGACAGCCATGGTGCTCCTGAGGACATTTCTGATGTTGTCAAAGATATTAATGATGGAATGTATTCTCTTAACGTTGATGATGGTGATGGCAGCTTGCAGGTGTCTGTTACTCAGTCACAGAGTGTTGATGGCACTGAGCCTGTTACTCATGATGATGGTGATGGCAGCTTGCAGGTGTCTGCAAACTCATTTGACGCAAGTGTTTACTCATGATGAAGCCCCAAGTCAAGTGGGGCGCACCCCCACCCTAGGGTTTCCAACCCTAGGCGCAGGGGGAGGCCCATGGGGGGCGCCCTAGCCCACTATGGGCTGGTTCCCTTCCCACTTCAGCCCATGGGGCCCTCCGGGACAGGTGGCCCTACCCGGTGGACCCCCGGGACCCTTCCGGTGGTCCCGATACAATACCGATAACCCCCGAAACTTTCCCGGTGGCCGAAACTGGACTTCCTATATATAATTCTTCACCTCCGGACCATTTCGGAACTCCTCGTGACGTCCGGGATCTCATCCGGGACTCCGAACAACTTTCTGGTTTCCGCATACTCATATCTCTACAACCCTAGCGTCACCGAACCTTAAGTGTGTAGACCCTACGGGTTCGGGAGACATGCAGACATGACCGAGACGCCTCTCCGGTCAATAACCAACAGCGGGATCTGGATACCCATGTTGGCTCCCACATGTTCCACGATGATCTCATCGGATGAACCACGATGTCGAGGATTCAATCAATCCCGTATACAATTCCCTTTGTCAATCGGTATGTTACTTGCCCGAGATTCGATCGTCGGTATCCCAATACCTTGTTCAATCTCCTTACTGGCAAGTCTCTTTACTCGTACCGTAATGCATGATCCCGTGACTAACGCCTTAGTCACATTGAGCTCATTATGATGATGCATTACCGAGTGGGCCCAGAGATACCTCTCCGTCACACGGAGTGACAAATCCCAGTCTCGATCCGTGCCAACCCAACAGACACTTTCGGAGATACCCGTAGTGCACCTTTATAGTCACCCAGTTACGTTGTGATGTTTGGCACACCCAAAGCACTCCTACGGTATCCGGGAGTTGCATGATCTCATGGTCTAAGGAAAAGATACTTGACATTGGAAAAGCTCTAGCAAACGAAACTACACGATCTTTTATGCTATGCTTAGGATTGGGTCTTGTCCATCACATCATTCTCCTAATGATGTGATCCCGTTATCAACGACATCCAATGTCCATAGTCAGGAAACCATGACTATCTGTTGATCAACGAGCTAGTCAACTAGAGGCTTACTAGGGACACGTTGTGGTCTATGTATTCACACATGTATTATGATTTCCGGATAACACAATTATAGCATGAACAATAGACAATTATCATGAACAAAGAAATATAATAATAACCATTTATTATTGCCTCTAGGGCATATTTCCAACAGTCTTTTATTTTTTTATTTTTGCAGGTGAGTGGCTGGATCTTGATGAGCATGACTACAGGATCTTTGGGAGCCAGTTCTCGGACCTTGAGCGTGTATCTATTGATCTTAGCCAGGGGCATTCTCCAGAAAAGACAAGATCTGGTGTTATTAAGGGGCGGTTGGGAGCTCTGAAAGGTTCTACGGCTGCTTGTGCAGAGAGCCCTCTACACCCAAGAATCCCATTCTAGAATTGATAGACAGCGATGATGATGCGTTTGACAAGATTGCTGGCATGGGAAGAGTCACCAGGAGCGCTGCTGCCAAGGGTTTATCCCCACTTGCTGGAATATTGGCCCGTAGAGCTGGTGGTGCTAGGAAGGATCCTGCTTTGGATTCTGGCAATGTTACAAGCACGAAGCGTGCACCCAGAGCTCCTATAAAGTTTTGCTCCCCTGTGCAGCAGCTTCACCCTCATAAATTCCCTCACCTAGACAAGGCTCGCAAGTTGTATAATATGTTGCTTAGCGATGAAGCATGTGAGAAGTATGTCGAGTGAGTATCTCTCATTACGTTTCCTCTTCTTTTCCTCTGTTGTTTGTAACTGCTAGATAAATATGACCTGAAATGTTACTTTTTATACAACTTGAACTGCTATGAATGACTTATCTTGCTTCCCCTGCTTTTCGTTCTTGTCTGTGCTGCAGGAATACATTCTCAATGATACCTTAGCCCGATGGTAGCGTAACCAGCTTCACTCGGAAACGCATCTGGGAAGTTTTTGCACCTGGGTAAATGATGGAGGGTGATGTAATGGACTTCCTCATTGATGATTGGAAGAAAGATCCCGATAGAAATGTTGATTTTGCATCTGGGAAAAGGGTATTGCTCAGTCCATATTTCATCACGGTAATCAATCAGATCGGTTGTTTATCTTAAACAAGACTGCCTATTGTTTTACGAGTTTTAATAATACTTTGCTTGTTGATCCTTTCCCCTGTCTATTTATTTCTGGGTTTTTTGCAGGTTGTGCTTGACTGTACGTTTTACGGTGGTGAAGATAAAGAGTTTAATGTGGAGAGTGCAGTGAGAGATTTCAGGAGCTATGTTAGAAAAGAGGAAGACTTGCTCACTGCCGACCTTGTGAGTTCTACTAGCTGATTTTTGGTTTTATTTGTTTGTTGCCATGCTGATTTTTTATTTTGAATATTTAATATCTCTTTTTTGGTCATTTGTTTTTAGATCATGATGCCTCTATTCAAGCCTATGGTTTTACCAAAGTATAAGAAAGTGAACCACTTTTCCTTAGATGTCATGAATCGGTACCGAAGTAGCATCGACATCCTTGACTCTTTACCTTATCCGAAGAACCATCGTCCTTCAAAGAACACCTATCATAAAGACTGCGAGAAGATTGTGAGTGACATCTATTATCTGTACTGGATTAATTTTTCCCATCTTTGTTTCTGCTTTTCTGATACGTGAAAATGTGTGGTTTCTTTTCTTTTTTTTACAGATCTCCAGGATGGTCCAAGTAATGAAGGCTGTGTATGGTGATGCTCAGTACAATGCGAGCAAGGAGTCCAAATGGGAGCTTTTTGCAAAGAAACCAATGTTTGTGAAGGTTCCACTTCAAGGGGCAAATGAATGTGGCCATTATACTGTGAAGTATGCCGGATCCTATGATGGTGAAAAGATCGTTAGGAAAATTTGAGATAATGATGTGGGTTCTAGTTGAGCTTTTCACTTTTCTGTGTTTGGCTGTTTGTGTATTCTTCTTTTTAATGTGTCATGATTTTTGACAATTTGTTTTATTGTTTTGCAGCCTCGTATTGTTGATTGGAATGCTGAGGATCTGTATAGAGTTGTGTTCAACCGGAATAACCAACTTCTGGTGACGGAGCTTCTCAAGGAGGTTCAGCCTTTGGCTCCTGGTGCATAGAAGAAATGGTCATCATTTGCGTAGTGAAATGGATAGTTGTGTGATATATCTCTTGAAAGCATTGTAGGCTTTGATTGTAGTGTTTGGATGTCTTGTCAAGTACTATGTAATAACTTGTATATTTTTTGTTGTGTTTAAGTGTGGCACAATGTTTAACAATCTTTTTTTCCATGATGATAGTGTGGTTGAATAGCTGTTTTCACTTGTGTATTTTTCATTGGGAATTCGTTTTGGTTAAGTTTTATTTTTTGTACTGAAGTCTTGTAAACTAGTTGAACTGAAAGCACCTTTTTCCAAGTTCATTACGAGTTGTTGCTGGAAAACTGAGATTTATTTTATTTTCATCTGTCCCAACCTAGGTTGGACCTTTATAGTTTTTGTACCCTCTTTTCTTGTACTTATAGTATAGTTCTGTTAGTACTGAATTGTAATGTCATTCAGCGTAAGGCTTTTAAAATCTGGTGTCATGATAACACTTGTGGATCTAGCGTGAGTGGAGTGACGCTTCCTTGTTATGTAGAACTAATTTCATATAATGTATTAGAACTGAAGTTTTTTTCGGATTGAAGTTATTTACGACCAAGTTGCTACGTGATCTCTAGCCAGATTTTATTTAAGTATAAGAAATTTAGCAAAATTTGAGAGCCAAATTTTTGTTTGAACTTCTTGAATTTTAGTAGTTGAACTTCATAATAAAAGTTAAAGCACTGGTTTAAATTAGCTACATTTAACAGACAGCCGTATAAAGTTCATAATTACTTCACTAGTCAATGTGGGCTGATGCTTCTGTTGTTTGTTTTTTTGTTAATTTTTGTCCTTGGTTGAACTGTAATGTATTTGGTTGAGTCTTGGCCTTCTTTCTCAAGGCATTAATTGGTATCATCATAGCACTTACCGAATAAACTAAGTTGTACTGAGATTTCAATTGTGCTAGTACTTTGATCATTTTATTTTCTTGTGTTGTTTGAAACTAGTGCCTCACTGGTCAATGTGGCCTGATGCTTCTGTTTTCTTTTCTTGTGATTTTTCTCCTTGGTCGAACTGATATCCTTTTGATTTAGTTTTGGCCTTCTTTTTTCTAGGCTGTGGTTCTTCTCAAGGCAATGTTTGGTATGATCATAGTACTTGCCTTATAGACTAAGTTGTACTGAGATTTCAGTTGTACTATTACTGTTATTCTTAGTGTGTCAATGTTTTATGGAATGTGAACTGAAGCTTCCGTTCCTTTTTATATTTTGTAGAATGAATGTACCGTTTGTTCAAGTGTACCAGAACTCTCAATCCTAGCATGCTAGTGCCTAGGAAATACGTACTGATTGTTCTTTGCTTTTCCTGTTGCAGTACTCAGTAAATTTCTAACTACTATTAGCACGATGCTGTTAGTAGTGAATGTTGTCCTCAGCTGAAACTTAGTCTTTTTAGTGTTCTTTTGAAACTAAAAACTGATTTCTTAGTGTGCTAGTACTACCGTAAATGTCTAAGCTGTACTGAGCGTCCAAGTCTACTATTTGCTGTTGTCCTTAGTTAGTCTGCCACTGTTTTTTTTTTGTGAAAATATCCATGTGTGATTTTTGTTTCTCCATGACTAGTGCTGCGTGGCAGCCATCAAGTTTCAACTTCTACCTACTTCAACTTCAAATGATGGATCAACAAACTAGGAAGATAGCAAACTTGTTGAACGACATAAGCAAACGATGTACTTGATAGACATAGGCAAACTTGTTCAAACCCTGACACACATAACATAAAGTTAAGGACAGACAGAAGTGCGAGCAACACGAATACAGACTTTCATGCATCTTCATCCCGCGAAGCTGCAGTGGTAGTAGGGGTCAGCCTCCTGCTCTTTTGAAATATCCCAACCTGTCACGATGTTGTCGATTGTCTTCCATGACTTGTACGTGGCGTACGCATCTATTCCTGCGTACGTGATAAAGTTGTCTGGCAGCGGGCTCGTCCCCCACAATTTGTGGTCTGCCTTGTCCATCTTCTTCTTCATGCCGCTGTAGAATGGGTGGATTACGCTGCCTGCATCATCGGCCAAGGAGTCGTAGTATTTGTCGGTCTTTGGATCTTTCCACTTGCGCTGCATGTCGATGAAGTTGTTGGGGTTGATCTCCAAACCAGACTTGTTCAGCATCCGCTTGTTACCTCCAATGCTGAAACTGACAAATGTGTACAATTTCTCCTCCTGTAGGAAGTCTTTGAGGCGCTTGGGCCTGCAAGGGGGGAGACACACATTTAAAGATTAGTCTTCTTTTTTGAAGATTTAATTCTTCTGCTTTTTGGTTTTACAAGCGATAATCCATGAGGTAGATGCTTATATAGTATAAGTCATGGATGAATGTAGTTTAGAAACTAGTACACAAAGTCCTGAAATTAAATTCAACTACACCATGTTATTTTTCTTTTTTGCTATCTTTAGTGCTTCACCAAATTCAAGAATCATTTTTACCAGATTCAATGATATATGTGCTGCTTGATTCAAGTTTAGTTTTCTTTTTTGTTTAATAAAAGACCTATACCAGTGCTTGATACATCTCTGTGCATCAATTCTATATCAAGTTCAGAAATTAATTTGAGAAACATGTGCATCAAGATATGGACCTATACCACTTCACCAAACATCTTTTAATACATCAATTCTATAAACTATACTAGTGCATCAAGATCAGAATCTATGCTAGTACATCAAGTTCAGAAATTAATTTGGTGCATCAAGTTCAGAATTCTATAAACATTTTCCAGATGCTAATCTGGTGAAACAATCCACTTCACAGTTTCAGAAATGCATGTTACTTGAGAAACATGTACTCGTGCATCCACTTCACAAACTATAGTAGTTCATCTAGTTGGGAAACAAGTTTAATGAAGTTTTTAGTGAGTAGTACTAGTACAACAGATGAATGAACAGTTGTATGGGTTACCATTTTGTGGCTACTGCGATGTGGTACACCAAGCAGAGTTCCTCGACGCACAACTGCAGGACTGCCGCCATCTGTGGAGGTTCATCGTCGCTGGTGTACTCCACATCAACTCCGATGAAGCTCGGATACAAGCCGCCGCCCTTCATCCTGAGCCTGCTCATCACCTTGTCGGCCTTGTCTGGTTCGCTGGTGCAGATGATCTCCAGCGTCTCCTTGCCGTGGAGCCCAACCTCTGTAAGGGTTCTCATGTACTCGCGCTTCTCGCCAGGGACGTGAACATCGACGAGGTTGCTGCTCTTGTCCGACGGCTCACTATGATGACGCTTGGCGAACGGTTCCTCCGCCATCGCCTTCCTCCGGCGACTGTGTGCAGTGGAGATTGAAGCGGCAATGGTGGTTCTGTGAATGAGGCAGAGATGGAAGACAATGGGGTATTTTGCAGTGCGTCGACGGGGATGTGTGGGAGGCGGTTCGTCGGGGGCGTGGGTGTGGTGGTCGTGGGGGTCCCCGTTTGCAGTCCCTTGTGGCAACCTCTCAGTGGGTGGCGCGGGTGGTGGCCTGGAAGAAGCAACCGTCCAAGTCAAAGGGTTTTTACTGTTGCACTGACTAGTCTTGTCAAGTTGTACTTATGATCTGCTAAATCCCACTTGCACGTCTCAGGGGTGGTGATGATGGCATTTTGCACTGTTTAGGTGACGTATGCTTTGTGATGTTTTTCCGTGTGGATGTTAAGTATTGTTTTTCCACTGAAGTCTTATAGACTAGTTTATCTCAAAACATTTTTCAGTGCCCTGGGAGTTGTTGCTCAAAACTGGTACTTATTTTATTTTCATCTATACTAACCTAAGTTAGGCCTTTATAGTTTTTGTATTCTCATTTGTGTGAACTGAAATGTAATTTCATACAACGTGTGGTTTTGAAATTTGCTGTCACAATGGTGTGAGTGGCCTGACTGATCCTGCTTTTTAGTACTAATGTCATATGTATGTCTGAACTGAGTTTTTTTGTTTTTTTGGGTGGGTTAGGGGATTGAGATTATTTTACAACCAAATCGTTCGTTGAGGTGTGGACAGATTTTATATAAATAAGAAATTTAGCAAAATTGACAGATAAATTCTGTTTGAACTTCTTGCATTTTAGTAGTTGTAGTCAGAATTTATATAAATAAGAAATTTATCATAATTGACAAACATTATATATTTGAACTTCTTTTATTTTAGTAGTTGAACTTGTCAGAATTTATATAAATAAGAAATTTAGCATAATTGACAAACATTATATGTTTGAACTTTTTGCATTTTAGTAGTTGAACTTGTCAGATTTTATATAAATAAGAAATTTAGCATAATTGACAAATATTATATGTTTGAACTTTTTGCATTTTAGTAGTTGAACTTGAAAGTAATATTTAATTCGGTTTTTTAAATTATGTACATTTAACAGATAGGCTATTAAGTTCTCTTCTTTTTAGAGGTTCGTTGTTTTTGTATCATATTTTCTCCTTTTTTATCATCCGTGGTTCAGAGCTAAAATTATTTTTATTTATATTTTTCGTATTTAAAGTTATTGCCTGCGAACTGGTATTTGAATTTATATATTTTCAGTTTCGAACATTTTTCTTGTAGTTTATATTTCTTTGCCCCGCCCTCTGGTTTGTTTAACTAGGCTTATTGGTGGGGTGTTTGTAGACGATGCAGGCTATTGGGCCGTTTTCCGGCCCAGATAGCTCGTCCGCGCGGCTGTGCAGTGGGCGTGCACATGCGCTCTGGGTTTAGTCCCACCTCGCTAGTCGAGGGGGCTCCGGACCTGTTTATAAGCGTAGCCGAGGCTCACTGGTCGAACTCCTCTGAATACTTACCTGAGCGCTTATACACGGCGCTCGCTCTCTCTCATGACCTGTGGGCCCTGGTCGGCGGGCCCTGCGTTGTGCAGATAACTAGGGATTCGCCCACGGGCTCGAGTTCAAGTATCTAGCAGCGTCAGGGCCTGCGCGTGACCTTGAGCGGTCAATTTTTTTCTTTTTTTTTGAATCTAGTACTTGACTCCACCAGTAACTTGGACTGATACTTTTTGTTTTGGTTCTTGTCAGTTTTGTGTAAGTGTAATCTTTTTCATTTGAGTTTTTTGCCTTCTTTTTTGTGTTTGTTTTTGTGATTATTCTCAAGGGTCTTCTGGTGTCATTTTCAGAACTATGGTACTTGCCTCATAGTAGCGCTTATGTTCTTAGTCTGACATTTTTTTGGGTGATTATGGACTGATGCTTCTTTGTACTTTTTATTGTAGTAAGTTTGTACTGTCCGATCAAGTGTACTAGTACTGTCATTCTTAATCTGCAAGTGACCAACATAAGTGTGTGCTGATGCTTCTTAACTTTTTCTGTTTGTAGTACTTGTTAATTTTCTAGCAGCTACATATGAATGAGAACACAACATGAAGTACTAAGAATTTTTGCTTCAACTTTTGAAGCGTTGTTAAGCAACTCAAATTGTGCTGATTGTTTTCAACGTTATGTTTTCTATACAATACTGAATCGAAACTACACATGGAACAACATTGTGTGATTAGTTGCTTCATAACTAGTACTTTAGAGCAGCCACAAAGTTCCATTCAGAAGCTACTTTTGAATTTGAAATGATGGATTAACAACATATGAAGCTACCAAACTTATATAATGAGATAAGCAAAACATTGTACTTGATGACATAAGTAAACTTGTTCAACCATGACAAGCACGACATAATCATACTGGTTCAACCCAACAAGAGCAAACTACTAATTTGAAACAACAAGATAAAAGGCAAGCACAAGCGGAAGGAAAACGAAGGCAGGCTCTGATGTATATCTTCATCCCATAAAGGGGCAATAGGGGCGGTCGTAGAAGTTGTCATCCTGCTGCTCTTTTGCAAATTCCGAACCATCTATGATGTAGTCGATTATGATCCATGGCTTGTACATGGCGTACGCATCTACTCCTGTGTACTCGATGAGGTTGTCTGGCAGCGGGCTAGTCCCCTGCAGTTTGTGGTCTTCCTACGTGTTGATGTTCTTCTTCATGCCTTTGTAGAATGGGTGGATGACGCTGGCTGCAACATCAGTCAAGGAGTCGTACTCTTTTCCGGTGTATGGAACTCTCCACTTGCGCTGAATGTCAATGAACTTGTTGGGGTTGATCTCCAAACCGGGCAACTTCAGCTTCTCTTTGTCGCTTTCAATGCTGAAACCGGCAAATGTGAACAACCTCTCATGCTGCAGCATGTCGTTCAGGCGCTTGGGCCTGCAAGGGGAGAGCCATTTTGAAAATTAGCATTACTTTGATGCTTGAATTATTCATTTTTTTGTTTTACAAGCGATGAATCCATGAAGTAGTTGTTTATGTAGCATAAATAATGGATGAATGTACTTCAAAAACTAGTAAACAAAGTTCTGAAATTAAATTCAAGTACATCATGTTATTTTTCTTTTTGGATTATACATAGTTCGAGTCAATGTTGTATGTGCTGCTTTAGTACTAGTTTAGTTTACTTTTGTTCAATTGGACAACACATAACCAGTGCTTCACCAAGTTCTTAGTTTTTTTGCTTACGAAACTAACATTAGACCAAATTCAGAAAATACTTCACTACATCAAGTTCAGAAACATGAATCCATGAAGTAGATGCTTATATAGCATAATTAATGGATGAATGTACTTCAGAAACTAGTAAACAAAGTTCTGAAATTAAATTCAAGTACATCATGTTATTTTTCTTTTTGGATTATACATAGTTTCAGTCAATGTTGTATGTTCTGCTTTGGTACTAGTTTAGTTTACTTTTGGTTAATAGGATAACATATAACCAGTGCTTCACCAAGTCCTTAGTTTATTTTCTTATGAAAATAACATTAGATCAAATTCAGAAAATACTTCACTACATCAAGTTCAGAAACATCTTTTTAATACATAGAGTACATAAACTACACTATTGGATCAAGTTCAGAAACTACACTAGTCGATCAACTTCAGAAATTAATCTTCCGCAAGATTTTCCAAATAGCAATCTAGTGCATCAGGTTCAAAAATACATTTATAGTGTATCTACTTGAGAAAATGCAGTAGTGCATCCACTTTTCACAAACCACACTAGTACATCTAGTTGGGAAACAAGTTTGATGAAAATTTCAGGATACAGTACTAATAAAACAGATAAACCAAACAGGGCAAATGAGTAGGATGGCTCACAATTTTGTGGCCGCTGCGATGTGGTACACCAAGCAGAGCTCGTCGACGCACAACTGCAGGACTGCTGCCATCTGGGGAGGTTCATCTTCGCTGGTGTACTCCACACCAACACCGACGATCGTACGACGCTGGCCGGAAGCCTTCTTCCAGAGCCTGGAGATCACCTCGCCGGCCTTGTCTGGTTTGCTGGTCCAGACGATCTCCAGCGTCTCCTTGCCGTGGAGCTCAACCCATGTGAGGGTTTTGGTGTACTCGCGCTTCTTGCCGGGGAGGTGAACGTCGACGAGGTTGATGCTCTTGTCCGACGGCTCGCCATGATGACGCTTGGCGGACGGTTCCTCCGCCATCGCCCTCCTCCGGCGGCTGTGGGCTTGGGAGAGATAAGTTTGTGGTTTGTCTGCAGTGGAGATGGAAGGGGCAATGATGGTTTCTGGCAATGAGGCAGAGATGGAAGAGAAAGGGGTATTTTGCAGTGCGTTGACGGGGATGTGTGGGAGGCGGTTCGTGGGGGCGTGGGTGTGGTGGTCGTGGGGGTCCCCGTTTGCAGTCCCTTGTGGCAACCGCTCAGTGGGTGGCGTGGGTGGTGTCCTGGAAGAAGTAACCGTCCAAGTCAAACGGTTTTTACTGTTGCACTGACTAGTCTTGTCAAGCTGTACTTATGATCTGCTAAATCCCACTTGCACGTCTCAGGGGTGGTGATGATGGCATTTTACTGTTGCACTGATCCGTCTTGTCAAGCTGTACTTATCAGCTGCTTATCCCACTTGCACGTGTCAGGGTTGGTGATGATGGAGGTTTCTACTCCTCTATTGTGGGTACTTGGACTGGTGATTGAAGTGTAATTGAACTTACCGAATACTAGTGAGACTATGTGTGTCATGCTAATGTTTTTTAAAACAATTTTTGTATTTTTAAAGGATTGTTTATATCAAGATAATTTCTGAGTATTTTTTACAGACAAATTAAATTTTCATCAGTACAAGATGTATTATATTCGCATTTTGGTTGAGGTAATTATTTTTTTGTACTGATGGTCTTTCTGAACTGGGACTGGCAGAAGCAGATATAGCTTGTTTTTTCAAACGGTGTTTTTTTGAGGTGTTCACGGGTGTGTTTGTTTTACTATGCCTTTGTACTGACGATTGAGAATTATCAGTACTGATGTACTATAAGAGTTTAAATTTTCCTTAACATATTTTTGCTGAGTTACTCGTCGACAGTAGTGTTGGTGTTACATAAATCCAGATAAGTTTTTTGAAATGTATTTGTGACTGCATTCAAAAGGATTATCAAATGGTTTACATAATAATGTCACTTGTCCAACTGGCACAAATCACAAATTATATCTTAACTATAGTACTGATCGAGAAATCGATGATATTGCTAAATAAGTTTTGGTAGCGACAGTGTTTCTGATATGTTTCCTCATTGGGTACCGAGGCAACTGAGAGTACAAGCTTATTTTTCAGTTGACGCAGCAGCATTTCCACTTTGGATTGTTCAGTCTTGAGCTCCTCCTAACTGGCCCCGAATGTTGTCCCTTGTTGGCGTCCTTTCCTGGTTGAGCCTTGGCAGCTTCTTCGTCAGTTTCAGTTTCCTCGTCCCCAACACTGTCATCTTCATTGTCTTCGTCTGATTGGCAGTCATTCTCGTCAAACTCTTCTTCTTCATCCTCTTCTTTTGATTTTTTGGAACTCTGTATCTTGCCCTATTTCTGTTCAGTGCCACTGACCTCCTTGCCCACTTTGCACGTGCGGGCATTATGTCCGTCAGTTTCCCCACACTTGCGGCAAGTGTAGGTGTTACGTGTGTCATCTCCATTGGTAGAAACCTGGGCAGCTCCAATCTGCTTGTGCAGCGTTTGCTTGTTGACAGTGGCATCTGTGCGGAGTGGGCATGTGCGGTAATTATGGTTGCTCACGACGTTGCAGAATCCGCATGCCCTTATCCCGAGAGGTTTGCCGTCCGGGCCAAATTCCACGCATCTGATGGGGCGTGGCAGCTTTTTGGCTGCTGCTTTCGCTGCTTGCGTCTTACTCTTCCTCCCCTTTGTGTTTGAGAATATGGGTGGTTTAATCACCCTTTCGTGCTGCTGCTGGTAGGATGTCCTGTTGTCATGTCGTTCGCCTACAACACCATCAAGCTCATGATCTTGCATGTGAGCATGTTGGTGCTCTTGAGTGTGCACATGGGCAAGCTTTGGTTGTTGTTGCTCCTCTTCCTCGTTGTCGAATGGGTCAATAGCTCCCAGATGGTTCATCTCGGATAACATTGTAGCAATATCCTGCTCAATGGCTTCATTGTCCGCGACACCTCCGTTTTCGGCAGAATGCATGGCGTCGAGTTCTTGTTCAAGTTTGTCCATGACGACCCGTGACCTCGCCATTTTCTCTTGGTTTCTCAAGCTTTTTCTGTGCACCCTCATGTTCAGCGTCAGCAGTGAGCTTTCAATGCAGTATTGGGATGCCTTGTTTGATGCTACTGTCCTCAAGTCATTTCTGTTGAATGTTGGCTGGATGTTCGGGCGTTTGGTGTATCTCCTGAGGATGTATTTCTCTGGAGCGCTGGCAGCCTTAATTGTCTGCATCATGCACATGACATGCACGCAGAAAAGACCTGTATTTTCTTTGGAAGAGGTGCATGTTTTTTGTCATTTCATTCAAACAAAAACTTTGCAAAAAAAGTAGTACAGTATGTAACATCTTTTTATTAGTTCTCACCTGTGTGGTCCCATAGCCTGCACTCGCACTCATATGTTTCTCCCACGGGGTCTGCAACCACCTGGAACACGTGCTGAGCCCACACAGAAAGTTTTTGCGGGTTGTTGTAGCGCACGAGGTACTTTGTGGGCTCTTCCATCTCTGTCGCTGTGAAGAGTGTGCTCAGTTTTAGCCTATTTCTGATCTCGCTGTACACAGCTCGTGAGTAAAGCTTTGCCATCTGGGTGTCAAACCCATAGAAGGTCAGCGTGTTTTGTTCCTTCTGCCCATGCAAGAATGATGACCAAATTATTAGTTTTATCACAGAAAAAAATTGTCTAACTAATAAAGTTTTACTTTAGTAAGCATGTTATGTTTGTCTTACGACAAGTGATAGAGCTATACCCGGTTACCCATTGTCTCCTGGTTCTCTGTCTGCCTCCTTGTTTTGACGCAGGAGTTTAACTGGCTGACAAACCAGTGTAGGTTTTGTCTCTCACTTACGAAGTTCTTCTTGAGCACATAGTTCATGCTCTCACTTCGTTGTGTGGATGTCATTTTGGCGCAGAAAATTTCTTTCAGTAGGCTGATATTCATCTCTCACGCTCATTCCACTTGCCCACAATCGTGGCATCATCATGGAGGTTGTACTTATCCATGAGTCTTTTCCAGGCAGCCTCAAACTCAGTTGGCATGAGGGGCCAGTTGAGGATTGATGTGAATTCATCCTTAAATTCTTTGCGCAGGTTGTACAGGTATGCGAGGTGTTCCCTGTACTTCTTCATAATGTGCCAGCAACACAGCTTGTGTACCGTGTTCCCGAAAGCATCTGGGATCGCGAAAGCCATTGCCGGGCACTGGTCTGGTAATGAAAAAAGAGACGTGGAGTGGTCAGCAGATGGTGGTGCATATATACCAATAGAACTGACACAACATTTTTACTGTGTTATTTTCCTTTTGGGGGGTGGTGGTTGGGGGTGGTTTTGGCGGTTGTACCTGTGAGGATGCATGTAGGAGCCTTCCCTCTCATGCACCTTAAAAATGTCTTGAACAGCCATCTGAATGAATCTGCATCCTCATCTCTTATCAGGGCGAAACCAAAGAATGTAGTCTGTAAGTGGTTGCTAGTACCTACAAACACCCCAAGTGGCATATGGTACTTGTTGGTCTTATATGTGGTGTCAAACATTATGCAGTCACCAAAGTCCTGATAGGCCCCACGGCAGCTTGCGTTCGCCCAGAATATGTTCTTAACTCTGTTGGACTCATCGAGTTGCATGTCATAGAAGAATTCCCTGTTTATAGCTTTCATCTCCCTAAAGAAGTTGACAGTCTTTAGGACATCATCCACATCATCCATCCTTGAATTCTTTGCTTTGCTGCATATAAAAAGTGAACAGTCATTCAAAAATGCATGTTGAACTGGCGTCAGGTCATGCGTTGCATAATATGTTTGTACTGACAGATGAAAAAAGACGGAGGCGGTTTATGGGAGGAGAACAAGTATGTACTTACATGTTAATCAAGTCTTTAGCATTCATTTCGAGGAAGTAGCTACCGGGGTCATCGCCGCCCAGTATGCTCATGATTTGCACGTGTTCAATGCCTTTGAACTGTAGGTACTTGACGTACTCCAAGATTTTTTTGTCAAAGTTTTTGTGGGAGTGCAAGAAGACAAGCATTTGGGGGGTGAGCTGTAGCCTGTGGTGGTGTTCCCAGACTATCTCTTCAGCCTCATTTTAGCGCCGCAGTTAGTCCTGGTTGTCGTCTTGTTCTGCTGTCTATTTGCTTCTGACACCTTCGACTCATAGACTCCATAGCACGTGTAATAAAGGTAGGCTCTGGTCTTAAAATTTGAGCCTTCCCTGATAGCAAAACCCGCGTGCTTTGCATAGACGTTGTAGAAGTCCTTTGCTTCTTTGAAAGTTTCAAAGCGCATCTCTAGCCCTGGTAGAACGTAAGCTTCAATGTTAGGTGCCTGCACGCAACAGTGAGCAAACAAAAACACAGTTACGAAAATGTTAGATGGGGTGGTCACAATACCATGGTGTCGGATGTGGGGTTCCGGCAAACCCTTAAGGTTCGAACACTGGGGTGCGCGCGAAGTCTTTCCCTCCTACCGATCTACGCCCTAGCTCGCTAAGATCTCGCAGATGAACTCGATGAACTCGCAACACAGAAAGACACGAGGTTTATACTGGTTCGGGCCATCGTTGTGGTGTAATACCCTACTCCAGTGTGGTGGTGGTGGATTGCCTCTTGGGCTGATGATGAACAGTACAAAGGGAAGAACAACCTCCTGAGGTTGAGGTGTTCTTGTGCCTGGCTAACTTGTGTGGGTGAGAGCTGGGTGAATTGCTCGATCGGGTTGGATCAAGCTAAGATGAGATGCCTCTACTATGGTGGCTAGCTGTACTTATATAGGCCCTGGTCCTCTTCCCAAATATCGAGCGGGAAGGGAGCCAACAACGGCGGGCAAATTTGAAGGGGGACAACTAGTACAAGCTATCCTGACAAAAGCAGTCTTCGCCTGCGAAAAGCTCTGGTGGTGACGCTGCCTTCGGCTCCACGATGACCTCCGCCTTGCCGTCCTCCTGGTGTTGGTCTCGTTGCACCAATATAGCAACCTTTGCCTGATGCCTCGGTACTCTTCGCCTGCGCTGGCCTCCTTAGCACCAAAGAGGAAATAAGGACGCTGCGCACGCTGGCGCCCGCCTGGTGTCGTGCGTCATGGCTCATGTCACGAGGGCCTCGTGAGGTTTGCCCCGCCTTGATATCTCCGCTCCTCGTGAGCCTGCCTGGCTAGGCTACTCCAGAGGAGGTCTTGCGTCGTCCGCCTCGCGAGGCTTGGACCCTCGCGAGGGTCTTGGATGCCTTGTTGATGAAGATGGGCCGTACGGCCTACTTACTTAGCCATGTCGTGGGCCGCAGACAGGCAAGTCTGGGGACCCCTGTTCCCAGAACGCCGACAGTAGCCCCCGGGCCCAAGGTGCGCTCGGGCTTGGTTTTGCAGCGAAGCCAAGGGTCAAGTTCGGAGCACCGTGGGCCCGAAAAGCCTGCGGCCTGGGTTGACGCGTGGCGGTTGATTGGACGTGGGCGTCTCTGCTTCCCCACGTTGCCTAGTCAACTGCTTGACCCGACAAAAGGCTAGCGCAGGTAGCACTTGCCTTCATTGCTTCTTCCTTGCCTCGCTCCAGATCCCCTTTCTTGCTCCTCGCCACCGCTACCTCCAGATCCGCTCCAATCTCATCCTGCACCCGCATTCCATGGCGCCACGCAAAGTCAAGACTTCCTCAGCACCGGCTTGGTATGAGCCGGCCCTTGAGGCGCCCACCGTCACGGAGAAAAGCCTCGCCTCCGTGCGCCTGCTGATGGCGGGCGTGAGCAATGAGTGGGGGCGACCGAGCTCCGGCTTGCCTCCGACGTGCCGGAGCCCGAGGGAAGCACCTTCTTCCCCTTCTTCTCGAGCGCCGTCGCCGTCGGGTTGGTTCCTCCCTTCGCTGATTTCTTTTATGAAGTCCTCGACCACTACGGTCTGCACGCGTTGCATCTCCATCCCAACTCTGTTCTCCTCCTATCCATCTTCGCCTACTACTGTGAGGCATACCTGGGCGTGATGCTGTCTGTGGCGTTGCTTCGCCATTTCTTCTTCCTTCGTGTCAGCGAGGGTCACATCTCCGGATGCGCTAACTTCGTCGCATGCGGCAAGGCCAACTCGATCTCGAGCACCGGGAAGAGGGCCGACAACATCCGATCCAAATGGGTCATGATGGATGCCCAGCGTGCCGATCCGCGCCTGGCGTTGCCGACGGAGGCGCCCCGGCTGGGAAAGGGGTGGCCCAAGGCGGAGCTTGTCGACGAGCGGGCATCGTCAGTGTTGGGGCAGATGATGACCGACCTGAAGCCGGGCAACGCGAGGGCGGCCAAGATAACGGGGGCGATGCTCCTGAGGGAGTTCTTGATGCACTCCAGGCGCGCGCGCCCCCTCTGGGAGCTTGAAGAAGAGGAGAACAAGACCCGCCTGAGGCCAGGGGACCTGCCTGGCGATGAATTGGACGCCGTCCTGCGCCTCATAGTCGGGGACAACCAGGAGTACCCGCCTAGCGCCTTCGTTCCCCTGTTCCAACGCAGGGACCGGGAGGAATTCGTCGCCTCCAGGCCGACTTTTGATGCGCGCGGGCTGGTGCCGCCAGCGCTTCCGGGAGCTCCTTCGGCGCAGAAACCGGTGGAGGTGTCTTCTAGCGAGTCCCGCGGAGAGGGGGGGGGAGGAGGTGGACTCGGAGAAGACACTGGAAGAGGTGGGGGAGACTTCCCCTCTGAGCAAGGCCGAGATTCTCCGCGCCCTTCCTGATGATGCCGAGGCCGACGCCTACCAAGGGGGGAGGGAGCAACCCCTCATCCCGACGAAGGGTAGGTCGTCGCTGGTGGCCCGTGGTGCCGCCTCCACCCTAACACCTCCTGGGGCTAGATCCCGTTCTGCCTCCGCACCGCCTGGCGCCGCCAGAGCCCGAACGCTTGCCCCTCAGGTCCTGATGCTATCAGGCTTCAAGCTTCCCAAGCGAAAGGTGGAGTATTTCGCGGTGCACCGGTAGGTGCCTTGAGCTTTGCTTTATCCCTGCTGGTACTTGTTATTTCCTGACGCTCGCCCTTGGTTGATCAGGCCAACATCTTCGGCAAAGAAGAGGAAGGAAGATACGGCGGTCGTGCCCCCCTCCGCGGAGAAAGGAGGCAGCAGTGCCCGCATCTCCCCAGCCCGGTCGTCCTCGCGGGGCCAAGAGGAACGTCGCCGCGTGGAATCAGCCCCCATGGCCTCGCTGGCTCCGGAGGTGCCGGCGCTTGGCGCGGCTGACAAGGTCCCAGCTGCTCCGGGGCCCGCGGTCTCCCAAGCCCTGGTGACGATGTCGCTTCCTCCTACTGCTGCACCTCCACTCCCTGGTTCTTCTGCTCCTGCTGCTGTCTTGGAGCGTGCCCTTTCGGAGATGACCCAGCTGCAGGTGGATCTCCTAAGCGCGGACCCGTGCCTGGTGGCCGGGCGTCTGGAGTTGGCCTCTAGCTGGCTTCACTCCGACCTGGCGGTTCGCGCGGCGCTGGGCCAGGCTGCTGCGGCTTTCGAGAAGGAGAAGCAAGGAGCCGCCAGCGCTGCAGCCAATCATGAGACGGCGCTGAAAGACGCCAAGGCCGCCCGTGACCGCTGCCAAGTGCTGGAGGGCGAGTTGCAGAGCCTACGCAACAAGCACGCTGAAGAGGTACGCTGCCGCCACGCAAAGGAGGTGGAGATGAAGGCCCGGGAGGAAGCCGTCAAGAACCGTGATGTTGAGCTGGCGGAGCTGGGGAAGAAGCAAGCCGCTGAGCGCAACCGGTTGGAAGAGTTGGAGCGGAAGATAGGGACGAGGGAGGCCGATCTTGATGCCAAGGCGCGAGTCCTGGATGAAGACCGCGTGGCCTTCGCCGATCTCGAGAAGAGATCTCGCAAGGCGCTGAAGACGCTTTACGAGCACGGCCTGGAGAAGCCTCTGGACACCGACGAGGACGGCCCCGCCCAGCTGCTTCCTCTCGTGGTGAAGGTGCTTGAGGAGGTCGTTGATGGCCTCGGTCCCATGGCGGAGGCAGAAGCTCACGTCTTGTCTTCAGCCGCACTGACTCGCGTCTTCAGCCAACTGCACCTCCGCGACCCCAACGCTCACCTTGACGAGCTGCTGGAGCCTGTGGCTGAAGATCACTGCGAAGCCGCCGCCGCAGCTGTACAAGGTCAACTGGAGGCCTTGCTGGGGAGGTTCCGCGGCTTTGTCTCCGATCCTCTGTCTGACGACGCCGCGGATCCTGCGGCTGGTGGTGAAGGTGAGAACATCATTGCCCATGGGGGAGCACCTTCCGCAGGCGATGGCGATATCCAGGGGTGACCTGCGGCTATTCTTCCCGTTTCGTTCCTGCAACATATATCAGGCCTCGTGGAGGCGTTTAGACTTTTCATTTGGTATTGTGAGAACAATATGCTTGTAATATTTGATTCGAGATTTTGCGTTTTCCTTCCTATTTGCTTTGTTCTACGTCGGCAGAGCCCGGCCCCGCGCATACCTCAACCGCCATTGGGCCGACCGGAGACCAGGACGGTCCAAGGAGTGAGGGGCTACATGACCAGTTAGGCTCCTGAGTCGCGATGCTCAGGAGTCCCCCTTGACGCACAAACATCATATAGGGAGAGTTCATGAGGATAGATTAATGTTCTACGTCGGCAGAGCCCGGCCCCGCGCATACCTCAACCGCCATTGGGCCGACCGGAAACCAGGACGGACCAAGGAGTGAGGGGCTACGTGACCAGTTAGGCTCCTGAGTCACGATGCTCAGGAGTCCCCCTTGACGTGCAAACAATTTCCATACCTGCCCTCGCCGAGGCCTCGGGAGGGGCGCGCGACGCCCAGGTCCGGGGGACCTGGTTGGGTGGCGTGCGCTTGGGCGTGACCCGAGCGCAGCCCCCGTGCCCAGCCCCCTCGTGCGACTCTCCCGAGGGAAAGCATCGTGGTGAGGCTGGGCGCTGAGCTATGGGCTCCCTAAGGTTGGTGCGACCGTGGGGCCGCCCTCAGTTGTTTATCACCAGCGCGGAGCATAGTGCTTCCGCTTGTGCACGGGCATAGCCGCTCCTCGGCCGTGTCGACAGCCAGCACAGAGCATGCTGCTTCCACTTGGGCGTGGGATGGGGGGCCCCTCCGGGAGGAGCCCTCGGGGCGTGTACAGCCCCGCCCTGACACGTGGCTTGCACGGCAGGGCTACGAGGTGTATCTGGGCACTCGTGAGCCAGCGCGGGACTCACGAGGCCCTACCTCAAGGCGGGTTGCACCTGGTCTTGAGTCTTGGTGACCTGTATGTCCCTGCAAGGCGGTGAGATGCAAGCACTCTACGTCCTCAGGTCCCGGCCCTCGAGCGAGCTCAGCCGCCGCTGGTATGCCAGGTCACGATGCCGTGGTCAAGGCCAGGGGGTGAGGGCTAGAGAGCCAGTAAGAGCTCCTGAGTCGCGATGCTCAGGAGCCCCCCTTTTAACGTGCAAGCGAATTGCATAGGATGAACAGACCCGTGGCGGGCGGCAATCGAGCGGGCGATAGCCGTTGGCAGGCTAAGCATGGACAGCAGATCAACTTGGATAAATGCAGGAAGATACATGCCACTGGGTCCGGCTCGAGCGGCTTGGGGATGATGCAGCCCGAGGGGCGCCCCCAGCAAGGTAAGCTAAAGACATAAGCAAAAGGGATACATGCCACAGGGACGGACCCATGTGGCCAGGGAATAATGCAGCCCGAGGGGCGCTCCCAGCTTAAACAAGCTCGGAAGATGTCACCTGGTTGTGTAGACGAAGTAGAGTTGGTGCAGCTGAAGGCGTGCGTTGAAGAAACGACTCCTTATGAGCCACCGGGACCCTGAGCCTCAGGAGGCTCTGGGGGCTCGGGAGGTTCCCTGAAGACCGTCTCCATCTCCTCTAGGACGGCGTGGTACCTGACCTCCTGAGCCGCCAGGACACGCCGCAGGTCGCGTTGGTAGGCTGACGCCACGCTCGGCAAGCCGAAGGACATGCGAACGTAGCTGTGTGGTGGGCCCTCGCAGCGGCCCACACACGATGGCCAGAAGCGCTACTGAGATGCGGCCCCGTTGAGCCCCGGGACGTCGATGCAGACACGCAGCCCAGCATCCTCGCCAGGATGCGGAGCTGCGCCTCGTGAGCGGCTGTCGCCGCGCATGGCCCTTGCATCTTGCAGTTCCTGAGTGGTCTTGGTGATGAACTCCTGAGTGGTGGGCACTCCTTGCCCTGTGCTCTCCTGAGGGTCACGTTCCGCGAAGCACGCCTCCAAGTGGTGCCCAAGCGCCTCCCTCGTGAGGTTGGCAAGGTCTGAGGCCCTCCAAAAGAGAGCCCCCGAGCCCGGCCTAAGGAGGGCGCCGGGCACGCCTTCCTATGCGATGGAGGGAGGCACCCCTGGAGCGGGCGCTGATCCTGACGAGGCTCCTGCCGCGACGCCATCCTCCTGAGGTCCTGCACGGCGCGGCTGCTTCTTCTTGGGGATGGCCTCCGGAGGGCCTTCATTTCTGCTGTCGGCGTCGTCGATTGCTGCGGCTTGAAAGGTGCGCTCGAGGGAGCACACCGCATCCCTCTCTTCAGACGGGACCATGATGATTCCTCCGCTTCCTGGCATCTTGAGAACGTTGTAGCCGTGATGAGTGACTGCCATGAACTTGGCCAGGGCTGGATACCCGAGGATGGCATTGTACGGCAGGCAGATGTGTGCGACGTCGAAGTCGATGAGCTCGGTGCAGTAGTTCTTGCGCTCCCCGAAGGTGACAGGCAAGCGGACCTGCCCTATCGGTGTGGTGGAACCGTCGGTCACTCCTGAGAAAGGCTTGGTGGGCTGGAGCTGTTCATATGGCACTTGGAGGTTGTCGAACATGTCGACGGACAGGACGTTGAGCCTTGTGCCGCCGTCGATGAGGGTCTTTTTGACCTGCACATTGCTGATGACTGGGGAGCACAGCATAAGGAGGGCGCCAGCGGTGGGTTCGCACTTGAGCTGTTCCGCCAAGTTGAAACTGATGGCGCATTGGGACCACTTGAGCGGGCGCGTGGCCTCGAGCTTGGGGAGCACCGCGTTCACCTCGCGAGCGAACTGTTTGAAGATGCGCTGAGAGGCTGGGGCTTGGGCGCCGCCCAAGATGCAGGCGATCGCACGCAGCTCCTGGAAGCCCCCAACCCCCTCGTCCTGATGGTGGTCGTCGTTCCTTCTTGGTGGCGGCAGCGGGGGAAGACCGGTGTTGCCCTGGGGGCGATCCTCACGAGGCGGGTCCCTCCAGGCGCCCTTGCGAGGTTGGTCCTGCCAGCGGTCCTCACGAGGCCAGTCGCGCCACTCCTGGCGCGGGCCACGGTCGTCCCGGCATCCGCCTCCTCGTCCTCCTCCGCGGCCGTAGCCCCGGTCGTTGCGCTCGGGGCGTCGACCGTAGCGTCCTTCCCGTATGGCTCTGAGCTCTTGACAGTCGCTGGTGTTGTGGGTGTTCAGGTTGTGGAAGGCGTAGAACAGTCGGCCGTTCTTGGATGACTCGGGTGATCTCTGCCCGCCTTGGTGTCGGGCTCCGCTGCGAGCACATCTACCTCCTTGTGTTTCACGTCCTTGGCCTTCTTCTCCTCCGCGCCCATGGCTGGCAGCTCAAGGAGAGAGAGGCGCCCCTCCTCAGCTCTTGCGCACTTGGTCGCCAGGTTGAACAACTCCTGAGAGGTGCAGAGCTCCTCGTGGATGGCGAGCTCTTCCTTCATCTTGATGTCACGGACGCCGTCGGAAAACGCGGAGATGATGGCCTCGTCCGTGACCTTGGGGATCTCGAGGCGGGTGTTGTTGAAGCGCTGGATGTACTTCTGGAGGGTCTCTCCTGGTTGTTGCTTGATGCGGCGCAGATCACCCGCGGCCGGTGGGCGGTTGCGAGTGCCCTGGAAGTTGGCGACGAAGCGGTCGTGCAACTCGTCCCAGGAGGAGATCGAGCCGTGCTGCAGGTTCAGGAGCCAGGAGCGAGCTCCATCCTTGAGAGACATGGGAAACCAGTTCGCCATGACTTTTTCGTCACTGTTGGCTGCTTCGATGCTCAGCTCATAGAGCTGCAGGAACTCCGCGGTGTCGGCGGTGCCGTCGTAGCGAGGAGGCAGATCCGGCTTGAACTTGCCTGGCCAGGCGACGCTATGCAGCTCGGGGTGAAGGCGCGGCAGCCGGCCGTGGTTGCCGGGGCCTGCTTCGGAGGTGGAGCTTGGTCTTGACGAGGTCCACGCTGCGCCGCTGCGGGCGGTGCGCGGTCTTGACGAGGTGGTGCAGGGAGCGCAGGTGCAGCTTCTCGCGGCCGCGGGATTTCTTGGCAGCTTCTCTCTTCGCGTGCGGGCGCCGGGCGCGGCGGATCACACCGCGGAGCCGCGCGCCTTGGTGCCAAGGCACCGTCTTGGGGCTGAGGTGGTGGAGGCACGCCATGAGCTCTGTCGCCCGCGGCTGGTTGAGGGGGAGGCAGAGAGTGGGACGGCGCCGGAGAGCCCCCTGCGGCGCGGATGAGCTCGGCAACGCAGTCGAGCCACTCCTCGTAGAGGTCGTCGACGGGGCGGTAGCACAGGGGCTCGTTCGCCGCGAGGAGCGCGGCCCGTGCCTCCATGGGAGCGCGGTGCGCGTGAGACGAAGAACCGGCAGGGGTCAGTGATGGAGTAGCGGTGCGGCCGTCCTGCCACACCGAAGGATGCAGCAAGGACGCCTGCTGCTCGTTCCCTGCCGGGTCGGTGCCAGTGTTGGCGGCGGGAGACGGAGAACGACGAGGTGGCCCGCCAACGGGAGCCGTCTGAGCGACGCGGGCGGTGAGGGCAGCCCGACGCTTAGCTCGAGCACGACGAGCGTCCGCCATGGAGACGATGGAGCGACGGAGCGACGAACTGATGGAAGGGAAGCTACGGTGCACCCCTACCTGGTGCACCAAATGTCGGATGTGGGGTTCCGGCAAATCCTTAAGGTTCGAACACTGGGGTGCGCGCGAAGTCTTTCCCTCCTACCGATCTACGCCCTAGCCCGCTAAGATCTCGCGGACGAACTCGACGAACTCGCAACACAGAAAGACACGAGGTTTATACTGGTTCGGGCCACCGTTGTGGTGTAATACCCTACTTCAGTGTGGTGGTGGTGGATTGCCTCTTGGGCCGATGGTGAACAGTACAAAGGGAAGAACAGCCTCCTGAGGTTGAGGTGTTCTTGTGCCTGGCTAACTTGTGTGGGTGAGAGCTGGGTGAATTGCTCGATCGGGTTGGATCAAGCTAAGATGAGATGCCTCTACTATGGTGGCTAGCTGTACTTATATAGGCCCTGGTCCTCTTCCCAAATATCGAGCGGGAAGGGAGCCAACAACGGCAGGCAAATTTGAAGGGGGGCAGCTAGTACAAGCTATCCTGACAAAAGCGGTCTTCGCGTGCGAAAAGCTCTGGTGGTGACGCTGCCTTGGGCTCCACGATGACCGCCGCCTTGCCGTCCTCCTGGTCTTGGTCTCGTTGCACCAATATACCAACCTTTGCCTGATGCCTCGGTACTCTTCGCCTGCGCTGGCCTCCTTAGCACCAAAGAGGTAATAAGGACGCTGCACGCGCTGGCGCCCGGCTGGCGCCCGCCTGGTGTCGTGCGTCATGGCTCACGTCACCAGGGCCTCGTGAGGTTTGCCCCGCCTTGATATCTCCACCCCACGTGAGCCTGCCTGGCTAGGCTACTCCAGAGGAGGTCTTGTGTCGTCCGCCTGGCGAGGCTTGGACCCTCGCGAGAGTCTTGGATGCCTTGTTGATGAAGATGGGTCGTATGACCTACTTGCTTAGCCACGCCGTGGGCCGCAGGCAGGCAAGTCTGGGGACCCCCGTTCCCAGAACGCCGACACATGGTATGGACTCTGCTTGTATGTTTTTTTCTGTATGGATACTTACATGTGTATAGCTCTGTGTTGCCTCCTATGTTTGCTGTTCACCCTGGTGTATGGGTGCGGGTGGTGTCACCCTTGGCACATGCAGCAATGCATCTCTTGGAGGGAGCAATGTTGACGAAGATCTTCGTCTCTCATTGTACGGCCGTCTCCCCTCAGATTTGTTGTGAGGTTGCACCTATCTATATGGCTCATATCTTGTACTTTGGAACCTGCTAGAGTGGCCAAAATTTCTGTCTCTTTGGCCTGGTCTTCCCGTTGCAACCGCTTTTGCAGCACGGATGATTGATGTTGACGGAGCGACTGGTGGAAGCTTGTGTGTCCTTGCCTTTCTGCATGCGCTAGGGAAGGAAAACATTTGTTGTTGGGGAAATTGTTGACCTTGTTGCAACCCAGCAGTGGCAAAGCTTGTATTCCCAGATATCGGTGTTTGCTGCATAGAAGAACCTGTCCGTGCTTCTGATGATTCTGGTGTAGCTTGAAATCTGCCTGTATTGTTGAAGTATCCAGGTGCTATTTCTGGTGTCACCCAATCAGGCGGCGCCCCATGTCTGCTTCGCTCATGAAACTCTCGCTGCGTGTGCCGCCTTGCATGTTTCTGCAATGACATTCAAGAGTTTTGGGATTAATCTTTTCTGCATTTTCTTGTATACATGCTATGGGTAACATGTCATGCACTGAAGGCAATGTACAATTTTAACTTGCATCACTGGGCGTTATTAAAATTTGTTCTCTATTTTGTATCTGGGTTAGTTTTCAGTCGAACTGATGAACATACATGTTCAACACTGATGTACTGATTTTTAGCATTGCTTGCAAACTGAACATTGAAATTCAGATATGTATTGATATGCATATATATATATATAACTGATGCATGTCTTCTCTTTTTTTCATCTATAACTTATGCAACTACACTAGAAGTACTCCTAGTTTATGTATCATTGAACTTACTTTATAACAAGTGTATATTTTTTCAACAACATTCTTTTACTAGTTCGAACTGATGCAACTACACGACATGCACTAGTAGAAACAACATCATACAACTTGCAGTGGTAGCTGAACCTTATATATAAACCTAGTAGCTACTTGGACTGATGGATAAGTCTAAGTTTTTTGGCTTGAACTGAAGCTAGCATATTAGAGGTACTGACAGTAACCTTGACATCCAAATTGTGCATCAGTTGGCAGGGGTGTAATGAACTGATCAAGCATTTGCAATGTACTATCATGTTCTTCTTCATAGGAACATGTGTCACTGATGCAGCACACATGTAGTACTGATGAATCTGATAGTGTAAGATGTAGGCAGAGCATAGTGTGTGCAATTTTTAAACTGAATCTTCTTCATTGCAGGACTGATGAACTCAACACAAACGTGGTATTTTTTCTTCAGGAAACCCCAGACATGAAAAGGTTTTTTGAACTGATTCAATTTTTGAGGAAAAATAGTGTGGGAAGCAGACATCACCTCCAGTGGATTGTTCTCGGATCTGACTTCTTCTTCTTCCTCTCGTGGGCGGCATAAGGGCATGTTCTTGGGAGGCGGCGCCATTGATGTAGGCAAGGAGCTTGGGGAGACGACGACGCTCCTGCTTGTGGTGGATGTCCGGCGATGAGGTCCGGGGAGGCAGCAGCTGGCGCGGATCACTGGCCCGGCGAAGGAGCCCCGGCGAGGGAGGGAGGCAGCAAGCACGGGATCACTGTCCCGGTGAAGGAGACCCGGCGAGGGAGGGAGGCGGCTGGCGCAGATCACGGCTCCGGTGAAGGATCCCGGTGAGGAAGGGGATGGCGGCGGTGGATCCGTCCCGGCGAAGGATTCCGGCGAGGAAGGGGATGGCGGCGGTGGATCCGTCGTCGGCCAGTCACGGCGCCGCGAGCTCCCTCGCTCCGGCTGCCGTCGTCGCTCGCTCGCCCGCGACGGCTACCTCCAGCGGAAGAAGGCGGGGTTGGGTTCGGGCTGGCTCAGGGGGATTCTACTGTGTAGGCGCTTCGCGCCTTTATAGGGCCGGGGGTAACAGAATATTATTCTGTTACTAGTAAGAGAATAGTCCAGCCCTATATATATATACGGCCGGTCTATTCTGCTAATATGAGCAGAATAACTATTCTGATAACACTTCCGCACTGCACGCTCAACGCGAGGGCACTGCACTTTCTGAGCAGAGGTACTGCAATACAGAGACTAGTGAACTTCGTGTCGGAAAAAACTGCATGCGGTGTTTTTTCGGTACCTTTTTTGCTCTAGTTTTTTAACCATTTATCGAAACGAGGCGTATAATATACCGTTCAAAAGCTATGGATTAGGCGCAACTTCGCCACGTTGAATACTTTTTGACATTCCTCACGGTTTAAGAGCAGTTTTGAAAATGGTGCGGCGCACGATGATTGGCAGCGAGCGTTTTTTCGCGTTTTTTTCTTCTAAATCACTATTCGGAATGAAGCCAATGATACATCGTTGGAAAGATATCATCGAGGTGCATCTTTTTCATATCTATTATTTTCTCTAATTCGTAACGGTTTAAGAGCAGTTTTAAATTTAGTAAATGGCGGAATTCTGTTTTTTCGATTTTTTTTGCAATTTTCGTATTGTTTTTGCTCCAGTTTTTGAACCGTTTGACGAAACGAGGCATGTAATAAACCATTGGAAAGCTATGGACGAGGAGCAACTTTCATACCTTGAAATGTTTTTGAGATACCTTATGGTTTTTAGTTAATTTTGAAAATCATGCGGTTGACGACAAGAGGCAGCGGCCATTTTTCATGAAAATTTTACAAACCGTTGGTCGAAATGATTCAAATCTTGGGCCGTTGGAAAGATATCGACGAGACGCAACTTTTTCCTGTAGAACACTCTCTCTGATTCCTTACGGTTTAAGAGTAATTTTGATTTTAACAAAATGCGGACACTCTGTTTCTTCGCCACCCCAAATCGTCGTATGTACTGCATCAGACACAAAACCGCACTGCTTTAGACTAAAAAACACACTTCATCAGACGAAAAAGTGCACTGCATGATTTCTTTTTGTGGGGCATAAATTTTCTCAAACGAGGTGGAGTGCACTTGATGTCGAGCGTTGGTGAACCGCAATATTATGAAAAGGGAACCTCGAGACTACCGTAAACGGGCCATGACACCACACTTCATCAGACCGACAAGTGCACTTCATGATTTCTTTTTTGTGGGATGTAAATTTTCCCAAACGAGGTAGCAAACCGCACTTCTTTAGACTAAAACCCGCACTTCATCAGACGGACAAGTGCACTGCATGATTTCTTTTTTGTGTGACGTAAATTTTCCCAAACGAGGTAGTAAGCCGCACTTCTTTAGACTGAAAACCGCACTGCATTGCACGGACAAGCGAACTGCAAGATTTATTTTTGTCAAACTTAATTTTTCTCAGGCGAGGAAGTGGACCGCGCTTCACGTACAGCGTAAGTGAACCGCAACACTTCCGAAAGTGAACCGCGGCACTACCCGAAAGTGCACCTCATGTGTTTTTTTACCGTTCGCTAACTTTTTTTTGCACTTCACATCAGGCATAAGGGAACCGCAGCACCATTGGAAGTGAACCGCAGTGGTGTCGAAAGTGGACCGTATTACTTTTTTTAACCACATACGCATCAACCTAAAAATCAAAGTGTAGTGCACTAGACCTTTTATTTTTTCTGAACAAATAAATCGAACGGCACTGCACTAGACATTTTTCTTAAAAAAAAAATTGACCGACATGCCCACACTCTCGGGACTGCACGCACACTGAGGGAGTCCTAGACTAAGGGGTCCTAGGGCGTCCGGCCTGCTATCTATGGGCCGGACTGGTGGGATGTGAAGACATGAAGGCCGAAGACTGTACCCGTGTCTGGATTGGACTCTCCTTGGCGTGGAAGGCAAGCTTGGCGATCAACTATGAAGATTCCTTCCTATGTAACCGACCCTATGTAACCCTAGATCCCCCCTGTGTCTATATAAACCGGAGGGTGTAGTCCGGAAAGGATATACTCATTACCATAGTCATACAGGCTAGACTTCTAGGGTTTAGCCATTATGATCTCGTGGTAGATCAACTCTTGTAACACTCATATTCATCAATATCAATCAACCAGGAAGTAAGGTATTACCTCCATAGAGAGGGCCCGAACCTGGGTAAACATCGTGTCCCCTGTCTCTTGTAACCATCGATCCTAGACGCACAGTTCGGGACCCCCTACCCGAGATCCGCCGGTTTTGACACCGACATTGGTGCTTTCATTGAGAGTTCCACTGTGCCGTCGATGAAGGTTCGATGGCCCCTTCAATCATCGATAGTGACGCCGTCCAAGGAGAAACCTTCCTCCACGGACAGATCTTCGTGTTCGGCGGCTTCGTACTGCGGGCCAACTCGCTTGGCCATCTGGAGAAGATCGATTGCTATGCCCTGGCCATCAGGTCAGATTTGGGAGCTTGAACTACATCGCGGACATCCGCAGAAACCTGATCTTTGATGGATTCAAGACCGCGACGATCGCTCCCCCTCGCTCTGATGAACATGACCTAAATCTATCATCGGATCACATCCAGGAGATGGTTCCTGTTGCTGCAACGGCCTTAGAACCGGAGCAGATCGTGCCATCCGAGGCCATAGAGTCAGTGGCATTGGAGCCGCACACAGACTCGACACCCTGCAATATTTGCGTCAACGGAACTCCGGACTCGTCTCCGGCTATAAGTTCCGGACCATGTACGCCTGCGGACACCGAGCTGGATCGGTTATCAATTTCGAATTCAGCGCCACAGACATCTTCCAGCACTCACCTTTGGGTGACATGCGAAACTCTTTAAAGAATTTGTCCTTAGAGAAGGACTCACAGCCGAACTATGTTCGGTTCGAGCTAGAGGCTGACGATGGGGAATTTTGCTTCCCACCCGCCACCCACTTCATAGCCACTGTCGATGACTTAACCGACGTGCTTGATTATGGATCCGAAGACATCGACGGTATGGACGATGATGCCGACAAGGAGCAAGGCCAAGACCCGCCATTCATTGGACGTTGGACGGCCACCTCTTCGTACGATGTGTACATGGTTGACACGCCTAAAAAAGCTAGCGACAATGACAAAGAAGATCCAGTTGCGAACAAACCTTCTGAGACACAGTCCAAGCGCTGGCGCCCTAAACACCGTTCTAAGCCTCGCCGGAGAAAATAGTACTCCAGGCGACGCCAAAAACAATGAAGACCCTGTTGGAGGAGCATCCGAACAGGAGGAACAAGACAACGGTCAAGTTAACCCTGATAAACAGGCCATGCCCAATGACCCGGATGACGATAGTTATCGTCCAGTCTCCGAGGATGAGGAGAGCCTCGGCAGTGAGGATTTCATCATGCCTGAGGCAGCCCTCGAGTAGGAGCGCTTCAAGCGCCAGCTAATAGCTACTGCTAGAAGCCTGAAGAAAAGCAACAGCAGCTCCAAGCCGATCAAGACCTACTCATTGACAGATGGACTGATGTCCTGGCAGCCAAAGAATACGACCTCAAGCGCCCAGCCAAGAGTTACCCGAAGCGCAGACTGCTACCTCAGTTCGATGAGGAGGCACCAGATCCCGCACCTCCCTCGCGCAATGCGGAACGACCACCACATGGTCGGGATAGTGCGGCAGACCGAGCACCCCGCGGTCGAGATAAAACGGCAACTCAGGCCGAACAACAGCCCGCCCCACCGCCTCGTAAAAACAGAGACGGAACAGCTCGGGACCATACATACGACCTTCGGCAGGACCTGGACAGTAGAGCAGGACACACCAGATCAATCTACGGATCGCGAGGACGCTTCCCGTCTCGGGATGACAGCTACCTATTCGGACGCGACAAACCTAGTCACGCCCGGGACGATAACCGCAGACGGACTCCATCGGAGGTGCGCCGCGACGCGGCCTGATATAGAGGCGCCGCCACCCTCTCTGCTTCACAGACGAAGTACTGGATCACGAATTCCCTGAGGGGTTCAAGCCCGTCAACATTGAATCATACGACGGAACAACCGATCCCGCAGTTTGGATCGAAGATTTTATTCTCCACATCCATATGGCTCGCGGAGATGACCTCCACGCCATCAAATACCTCCCACTAAAATTAAAAGGGCCAGCTAGACACTGGTTAAATAGCCTGCCTGAAAATTCCATCGGCAGCTGGGAGGACTTGGAAGAAGCTTTTCTTGACAACTTCCAAGGTACTTATCACTACAAAAAGAAGACACATCCGTGACATTTTGGGCCGAACATTTTTTTTCTATCATACATATGACACTTCTATGATAATAATTGTGACAAAACCCGGTATCATCATAGATGTGGTGGGCTCCTACTTCTATGAAAAAAAATCATGACCGAAAATGGGCTTTTCGTCCTGGGTGGGCCGGAGACGCAGCTGCATGACATTCTTTGGGCCGTCCATGACGGAAAAAACTGTGGTAGAAGCGAGGGGGAGGAAATTTCGGGGAGTTCCCGGTTACGGTAGGAGGTCGGGGGCTGAGCGATGCGCGTTTCTCTCGTACACGTACGCGCGTGTGTGCGAGGCGTTGGCTCTAACTGAACCCGAGCGAGGCGTTGGGCTCTAACTGAACCCGAGGGATTGCACTGCAGGCTACGCGTTACTGAACCTGAGCGATCGATCAATGGCTATTAACTGAACCCGATCGAGCGATTCCTTCGCTACTGCTGCTAACTGAAGCCGATCGATTGGATGAACAGTGAGCGTTGTGGGGGGGTTGGATGAACAGTGAGCGGTGGCGTTGCCTCTGGATGAACAGGACCCCGTGGTGTGGAGGGCTGGATGAACAGTAGACGATGGAGGGGTGCCCGTGGAGGGGTGGTTGAACAGGACCCGGTGGTGTGGAGGGCTGGATGAACAGTAGACGGTGGAGGGGTGCCTGTGGAGGGGTGGTTGAACAGTAGCCGGTGGAGTAGCGTGCGGTGGAGGCTGGATGAACAGGAGCCCGTGGAGGCTGGAGGAGGTCGACGGTGGAGATGAACAGTATCCCGTGGAGTCCCGTTTTGCGGTACGCCACACCCCCCGATGAACAGGACCCCGTTTCGACCGTAGGAGGTTCGTTTCGTCCGTTTTGCGGTACGCGACACCCCTCCCGATCAACAGGACCCCCGTTTCGACCGTAGGAGGTCCGTTTCCTCCGTTGTGCGGTATGCCACACCCCTCCCGATCAACAGGACCCCCGTTTCGACCGTAGGAGGTCCATTTCCTCCGTTTTGCGGTACGCCACACCCCTCTCGATCAACAGGACCCCCGTTTCGACCGT
Organism: Triticum aestivum; assembly: GCF_018294505.1. NCBI lineage: Eukaryota > Viridiplantae > Streptophyta > Magnoliopsida > Poales > Poaceae > Triticum > Triticum aestivum. Next base: position 144,959,079 of record NC_057805.1, read on the forward strand.
AGGAGGTCCGTTTCCTCCGTTTTGCGGTACGCCACACCCCTCCCGATCAACAGGACCCTGTTCCAAACGTAGGAGGTACGTTTCCTCCGTTTTGCGGTATGCCAGGTCTCGTTTCCATCGCCTGTTCCGTCCAAGCCCTCCCGATGAACACGACCACGCAAACCGTTCCGACCCAGCCGGTTGGCTCCCACGCGTTCCGTTGCCTCCCGATGAACACGACGCATTCCGTTGCCTCCCCATGAACACGACGCATTCCTTTGCCTCCCCATGAACACGACAACGACGTTGTTTTTCCCCGTTCCGACCCAGCAATGTACACGAGCCTGGCCGTACGTATGCGCGAGTAGGCGTTCGAGACCCCGCCCGTATGTACACATACGTGGCCGTATTTTCTTTCTTGCACCCTAGCCACTGTACGTATGTGTACATGCTACGTGCGCGCCTCTACTACGACACGCATGCGCCTCTACTACGACACGTGTGCGCCTCTACATCCACCAGTATATATGTACGTACACGTTCGCGACCAGAATGACAACACTACGTACGCTTCGACCAGGTGGGTCCCGACTGTCAGGCACTTCCTTGCGTGCGAAGATGTAGCTGGTGGGTCCCAGCAGTAGGGGGGCGAATCGTTTTTTTGCCCGGAGGCACTTCCTTGCGTGCGAAGATGTAGCTGGTGGGTCCCAGCAGTCAGGGGGCGAATCGTTTTTTTGCCCGGGCGCACTTCCTTGCATGCGAAGATGTAGCTGGTGGGTCCCAGCAGTCAGGGGGAAACGTTTTTTTTGCGAAATACGGTGGCCCATCCGGTGGTCCCCGCTGTCGCTGGAGGAATCATTATTTTGCGCGTAATAAGGAGGCACTTCCTTGCTGCGGTCGTGGACCCAGCTGTCAGCCTCTCCACATACAGTCCATGCCCGATGGAAGTCGTTCCTTGACCACGTTGACCACGCCGCGCCGAGAGCACCACGGCGGTGGACGACGGCGAGGACTAGGAAGGGGACGACTCAGAGCCGGGGAAGACGCAACAGTGGATGCCCACGCGAAGAGGAGTACGAGGGTTCACTAGTTCGGCTGCGGTGTGAGGCTGCTGTCGCCGTAGAATAACAGGGGGTGTGGGTGATTAGAGGGATGGCCTGGCCAGCGGTGGGAGTAGTTGGGGGAGGTGAGGCCTCCGCGACATCACAGCTGGCCATGGGAGGAAGGAGCACGTGGGACGACCGGCGCTGGTTTGGGCAGCTGGAGCAAGAAGACCAGAGGTTGAAGAAGCACTACGGCTGTTGGATGAACATCGTACGGTAACAGGAGCTAGAATCGTTCATATTGACTAAGTTGACAAAGCCCTCCGTCCCCGTCAACTTGGTAGGCCCACAAGTCAGCCTCCCACTATGCTGGGTTCCAGCTGGCACGGGGGTATTCATTTTTTTGTGCGTAATAAGGAGGCACTTCCATGCGTGCGAAGATAGCTGGTGGGTCCGACATGTCAGCGGGGGGCACGTTATTTTCACGAATTACAGAGGCCCTTCCGGTGGGTCCCAGATGTCAAGTGGGGGAATCATTATTTTGCGCGTAATAAGGAGGCATTTCCTTGTGTGCAGCCATGGACCCAGCTGTCAGCCTCTCCACGCACAGTCTACTTCCGATGGTGTCGTTCGCTGACCATGTTTACCACGCCACGCCGAGCGCATCCAAGGTGGTGGACGACGGCGAGGCCTCGGAGAGCAACGAGCCGGAGATGGGAAGACGCGGGAGTAGAGTCGCACACGAAGAGGTGTATGAGGGTTAACTGGTTCTAGTGCGGTGTGGTTCGGCAGTCGGTGGAGAAGAACAAGAGGTGTGGAGGGGTGGAGGGATGGCCTGGCCAACGGTGGAGTAGCGCTTCATAGCGAAGCGTGCTAAGCAGAGCTGCTAGCAGCAGGAGGCGGGAGGTGGTCCTGGCGGCGCTGGAGGAAGAAGACGAGAGATTGAAGATGGATGCCGGTCGTTGGATGTAAATCCAACGGCTAACATGTCAGAATCATTTGTTGACTAAATTGACAACGACTTGTGTTGGCTTCGACCTATTGCCCCACATTTTAGCCTCCAAAGATGTGGCACGTATTCAATCCATTTTTTCAGAATTTATAGTCTTTTTTTTCGCGGTAGAATTTACAGTCAATTTGATCTTTTTTTTTGAATTACAGCCATTAGCTGGGCTGGGTGCACAAATAATGTAGCGTCCATGCGGCCCATTTATTTTATTTCCTAAAAAATTACAGGCCATTTGCACTTTCTCGAAATACACAATTTTGCTGGGCGGATTCTAATTATAATGTTGGGTTGGGCCAGCAATGTTATCAAAAAATAAAAAGGGGCTGAGCATTTTGTTATAAATATATTTAAATAATAAGTGATATTATTACATTCGTCCTTAAATCTTACCAAGCTTTTGTACACAATCACTAGGATTTTCGTGCCAAAACAATCCAGGATTTTATTTGTTAAGAAATTATTTTTATAATTTAATAAGATGTGGGATATTGTTTTCTTACATATGTAAGTATCTGTTAAATATATGATGACAATAAAAATAATATGTAATAACATATAAAATAATTTAAATATATATAATATAGTTAGAAGGGAAACATAAGTTGGACCTGGCGTTCCTATTCTTATATAGAAAAATAGAACAGACCTCTGCGTTTTCTTCAAAAAAATACATAAATTGGGCTGCCAAAAATAAAACCTTGGATGGGAGGTCCATAGGCCGGTCGATACATGAAGGCCCTAAGAAAATACAAACAGGCCTATGGACCTCCCATCCGAGGTCGTGGGCTGCACATGTTAAAAATGAAAGCCTAGACGGGGCAGCCCAAAACCACGTCCAGCACTTGCCAAAACTTCGTCCGTCATTTTCTCTGTGTTTCGCACACTCGACATTGTGTGGGCATTTTGACTGTGCATCATATGAAGATGTGCTATGCATGAATGTTGATCAGCATGATGTTAACTGGCTGGTAGTTCCATTTTCGACCATGAATAAAACTTCCAACATGATGTTAACCCTGTTTGAAAAGGCTGTGTTAATATAAATGCTCTGCCTCTGAAAGTTGCAGTTTCTTATCTGAAACTGAACTTGCAGTTTCTTATCTGAAACTAAAACTTGCAGTTTCTTCTCTGAGAATCACATTGTCTGCACTTTTATACTCCTATGAAACTACATTTTTTATGTGCTAAAAATAGATCTCTAGAATTCATAAAATACTTCATATGCTCAATACTGCAAATCTGAAATTCAAAAGACATTCATATCTGAAAGTACTCTCAAAATACACAACACAAAACACAATTCACAACCTGCAAATACTGACAACCCTAAGCTCCTCCTGACAATTCACAACCTGCCCGACTATTGGGCTTGGGGGGCAGCCCCCTCCTATTCCTCGGCGGCAGACAGCCGCCCCGTGAGATGACGTGAACGGCGAGGGAGACGATGGCGGGGAAGCGTCGTCGGGCCAACTGCTTTTCTCCTCTTGCAGTTGGGTTCGGTCGACGAAGACTCCACCGGCTCGCTCTGGCAGGACACCCTCATAAATGGCCCCCTGTAGATGCTCGATCCTTCAATCTCTGGTGGATGCTCCATCTGGGATTGATACTCCCACCACCGCTCCCTCACGGTCAGATTCGGTGAATCTGTTTGCTCCATGGCCCAGAGGAGCAGCTCTATGTACTCCGGCGCGACTCCCGCCGGGAGTATCGCTGCCTTTTCGCTCTATTGCAGATATTTGGCCATGGATGTCCCCGTCGCCGCTAGTTGGTCCTTGTTGTCAAACCAAGACTGTATCTCCAACATCCTAGCTAGCTTCACAGGGTCACCGTCTGCGATCCTCAGGTATCGGTTGTACTCCTCCATCGATCTACTTCTCCACAGCACCTTCACTCGTCGGCGGTGGTTTTTGAATGGAAGAGGAGAGGAGCAGCGCTGGTTTTGGATTAGAACGGGAGAGGAGCGACGCTTGTTTTGGACTGGAACAGGAGAGGAGGGGCGGTGGTTTTGAAATGGAAGTGGAGAGGAGCGGCGCTGCATTTAGATTGGAACAGGAGAGGAGCGGCGGTGGTTTAAGAGGAGAAGAGCAGAAGAGCGGCGTTGGTCTTGGAAGTATTTTTTTTGTTGTTTTGCGTATTTTGGGTCAAAGTTTGACCACGTACTGTATTTGACAAGCAAAATGTGAATGCATGTCACCAAAAATTGTATCGTTTGGTTCGTATCTGAATGTACTTTCAAATTTTATTATTTTTGCAATATATAACATATATTTTATGTGCGAAAATCATGGTCAATTATGACCCAGAATAAAAGGGAGACTAGTTAATGTGGGGTCGCTTTCTTATTTGAAGGGTAAATTGATTTTGATTTTGATCCAGTCACAGCGCGCCGGCCCTCTCGTCCAATCCTAAATCGCTACCGCACGCTCCTCTCCCTCTTCTCCATTGCAAAACCACCTCCTCTCCTCTCCATCATCTCCATTCCAAAACCACCGTCTCGCCTCTCCCTCTTCTGATCTTCTCCATTGCAAAACCACCTCCTCTCCTCTCCATCATCTCCATTCCAAAACCACCGTCTCGCCTCTCCCTCTTCTGATCTTCTCCATTGCAAAACCACCTCCTCTCCTCTCCATCATCTCCATTCCAAAACCACCATCTCGCCTCTCCCTCTTCTCTATTGCAAGACCACCGTCTCTCCTCCCATCTTCCAAAGCTAGCACCGGACCACTCAGAAGGACATCTATGGAGAGGATGCAGTAGCGAATCAGGCAGATCGCCGGCGGCGACCAGGCAAAGTTAGCCAGGTTGAAGGAGATCCTTAGTTGGTTTGACAATGAGTGGGAGATTTCGAGGACGGTGCGGGCCATGTGGCAATGTATGCGAAAGAGCGAGACGCCGGCGATGAGGGCGGCGATGTACATGTACTCCTCGGCAGCAGTCACGCCGCAGTCCTCTGAGTTCATCGAGTATCTCCTCTGGGCGATGGAGCAGACAGATTCGCCCGAGGCAACAGTCAGGCGGAGGTGGTGGGCGTACAGGTCGAAGGTCGAGCACCCAGAGGATAACGAATCGATCGAGTATGGTGTGCCGTTCGTGAGGGTGCAGAGCCAGCCGGAGCCACTGGAGTATTCGTTCTCCCACCGAAGGAGGAGGCCGGATGGCGCGACGTCGCTTCCCCGCCGTTCTCCACGGTTCCCTCGATGCTCGCCTCGTTTCAACGGCGGCGGTAGGGTTTAAGGTAAGCTTCGCACTAACCTAATCTTCCACCTGCTCATGCTTACAATCAGTGTGACAGCTAATGAAAATCATGCTTACAATCAGTCTCCGAGTACTACGCCAATCACCCTAAAATAGCTCTGGACCTTTGGGTCAAAGTTGTGACACAGTGTACAAATAAAGAAAAATAGATTGGTGCTTCTTTCAGAAAAGAGTACTCCCTAGAAAACTGCCAATATAAGCTACTAGTATTTGGTTAGATGATTTGCTGCCGAGAAAGATCCGTCCACAGAGAGCGCCACACATCCCACTGGTGGTGGTGGATGCCAATGCGTGCATGCAGCATGGTTGGTGTCGGTAATTTTTACTTGGCACACCTCGCACTCTGCATATATGCCGGTTCCATACGTACATTTGTGCGGTTCCACCAAAATGCAGCTGAATAACCCTGTTTTGTAGCGACCAGACCTCAAATGGTCTGTGCTGCTGTGCACCAGTGTCATCCCTGGATCAGTAATGCTGACACGCACAGTACAAATGGAGGATTTATAACAGAGTAGCAATCACACACTTATTACATCGAATATCTCCAAAGAGATCAAGTATGATAAATATGGCTTAAGGCCATCTAAAACGATAACAGCGGAAGACTTGGAAGATAAGTGAGTCCATCAACTCCAGCGGCATCACTGAGTATAAGACCACGACCTAAGGCACCTTACTCGTCGTCTGAAAAGTCTGCAACATGAAACGTTGCAGCCCGAAAACGGGTCAGCACATAGAATATGCTGGCAAAGTAACACATAGAGAATAATGAACAATAATAATGCTATACTACATGGATATATGGCTAGTGGAAAGCTCTATGGTTAAAGTTTTTGCGAAAAGCCAACTTTTCCCTACTTCAAAGGAATAAATTTTATTTAACTATCATGGTGGTTGTGAAACATTGAGATGGTTGACAGCATCTCAATCGCAACTAAGAATCATCAAACCCAGCAAAATTAATTAAAAGTAACATGGTGATGAGATTCAAATGATAATCCAGGTACTAGATACTCAAGTTGTCCATAACCGAGGACACGGCTAACCATGATTAGTTTGTACACTCTGCAGAGGTTTGTGCACTTTTCCCCACAAGACTCGATCGCCTCCGCTTGATTCTCGCACTGCATGATGTTTGAGAATTGGATGACCGAGACACAGTCTTTCAGGAATAATCACTCTTTACTCCGGGTGGACCGCTACACCTACTTTCCCCTACATCTGCTAGCCCACCTCTTCAAGAGATCATGTAACCTACTCAACTATGCTAGAGCCCATAATAGCTTGTGGCTGCACACGGAAGTTTCTAGCATGAATAATCTTATGATCCCTTTGAGCCTGGGTGGCGGTCCTTATACAAACAGACAACACTGGATTCTCCAGGTGCCTCAATCCACCCAGATGTGAGTTTTAGTTGCCACCTTAGGTAAACCATTATTAACAATCTCACATCTGTCATGAATATCTCTCAAACCCAATCCACGTCTACGAGCATAGCATGGCAATATAATAGCAACGTAGAAGTAACTCCCAAGGGTTTGATAAGAAAACAGGTAATAGGTACTACCTAAACTACTTCCCAGAAACCCACAATTTAATTAGATCCTACTCATGCAATTGTTTGAGGAAAAATATCTAATGCAATAAAACTGGGTATGGAAAGTATGATCAAAGTGTTACTTGCCTTGCTGATGATCCGCAAAACCTAGCGATTCGAAGTAACAAGCGGCACACTCCGGGTACTCTATCGCAAACAAACAAGCAAACAATAAGTACTCATCTAATACACAGGTAAAACTCGAATGAGAGATCCAACCAGAAAGTTCAACTTACGAACTCCGGTTTGCAAAAAGAATCAACTCGAACGAAGCAACGAAAGTCAAACGGCGAAAGAAACAAGCTTCGTTTACTAATCTGGATCTAGGTCAAATTTTACAGTAGGAAAAACTTGTTTGAGTAGGTTAAACGGAAAGAGAATTTCGAGACGAAACTCTAGGCGCTTTAATCGCCTGATTCCGATAAATGTGCGAAAAGTTAAACAGAAACTAAGATTCGATCAGAAATCGAATCCGAGATAATCGCGGAAAAATCCGACGAAAAAGAAAAACGGACGAATGGTTAAAGAACGGACGTTCGTTAACAGAGAAAATCCGACGAACGCGTTCGTTAAAACGAACGAGTCGGTGAACGCTCACAAAATAACAAAACCGAAAAAAAACCGATCTAGGGTTTTTTTAAACGAACGGTTTTTTTAAACAAAACCAGCAAACCGAACGGCGGCGAGGTATACCTCGTCGGGGGCGGAACTCCGGCGGGGCTTGGCCGGCTCCGGCGAGGGCGGCGGGGGCGGCGGGGTGCGGGGTGCTCGGGGGAAGGGCGAGGGGCGGCGAACGGCGAGCGGCGGCGGCGGCGGCGACTCGAGCTGCGGCTCCGGTGGCTCGGGGTGCGGGGCAGGCGGCGGCGGGGTGAGAGAAGCGGGGGGGCGGCGGTATAAATAGAGGTGGGGTGGAGGTGGCTTGGGGAAGGGGCAGGCGGCGGGGTCCCGTGCTCGCCACGCACTCCGGGCGGCGGCGGCGCTCGTGCGCGAGGAGGACGACGCGGGTGGGCCGGCGCTCGGCTGGGCCTCGGCCCGGTCGGGCGGCGCGCAGTTTTTTTTTAAATACGTTCCACGGAAAAATATTCGTAGAAAAATAAATAAAAGTCCAAAAAAGATAAAATAAATTTTCCCCGTCTAGTTAGAAAATCTAGAATAGGGTGAACATTTTTTAACACAAAATAAATTTTTTGAAAACATGCAATATTTTTAATGCAATTTAAAATTGCAAATAAATTCCAAATAAATTCCAATAAATGATTTTAACACTTTTCCTCCAATATTTCAATTGTTTTGGAGAAGTTATATTTTCTCCTCTCGTTTATTTTAAAATGAAATATTTTTCAGAGAGAAAATAATTAAAACCAAAATCCTCGTTTTATAATTTGATGAAAATCAAATATGAAAATTTGAGAAAATCCCCAACTCTCTCCGAGGGTCCTTGAGTTTCTTAGGATTATCGAGGATTTGTCAAAATGCAATAAAATATGATATGCAATGATGATCTATGTATAACATACCAAATTGAAAATTTGGGATGTTACAAACCTACCCCCCTTAAGATGAATCTCGCCCTCGAGATTCGGGTTGGCTAGAAAACAGGTGGGAGTGCTCCTTCCGTAGATCTTCCTCTCGCTCCCAGGTGGCTTCATCTTCCGTGTGGTGACTCCACTGGACTTTGCAAAACTTGATAACCTTACTGCGGGTAACTCGGCTGGCATACTCAAGAATCTTAACAGGTTTCTCCTCATAGGTCAAATCACTTTCCAGTTGAATTGCTTCCAGTGGCACAGTATCTCTCAATGGTATCTCAGCCATCTCTGCGTGGCACTTCTTCAACTGGGAGACGTGAAATACATCATGAACTCCAGACAATCCTTCGGGCAATTCCAGTTTGTAGGCAACCTCACCCATACGTTCCACAACTCTGTATGGTCCGATAAAACGGGGCGCTAACTTTCCCTTAACTCCAAAACGCTTCACTCCTCGAAGTGGTGATACTCGAAGATACACTCTGTCTCCGACTTCGTGGACTGTCTCCTTTCGTTTAGAATCAGCATAACTCTTCTGCCTGGACTGGGCTACCTTGAGCCTATCGCGAATCAACCTTACTTTCTGTTCAGACTCCTTAATCAAATCTGGTCCAAACAACTGACGGTCTCCAACTTCGTCCCATAACAACGGTGTTCTACACCTCCTTCCGTACAAGGCTTCGAAAGGGGCCATCTTCAAACTGGTTTGATAACTGTTGTTGTAAGAAAACTCCGCATATGGCAAGTTGTCGTCCCAACTAGATCCATAATCTAGTGCACAAGCTCTCAACATGTCCTCCAAAATCTGGTTGACTCTCTCGGTCTGTCCATCTGTCTGTGGGTGAAAAGCTGTACTAAATTCTAGCCTGGTTCCCAATGTTTCATGTAGCTGCTTCCAAAACTTCGAGGTAAATTGGGTTCCTCTGTCTGATACAATGGTCCTCGGAACTCCATGCAAACATACGATCCTGGTCATGTATATCTTTGCCAACTTAGCACTGGTGTAAGTGGTCTTCACTGGAATAAAATGAGCCACTTTCGTCAAACGGTCGACTACAACCCATATTGAGTCATAGCCTGCACGAGTCTTGGGTAATCTGTGATAAAATCCATGCCTATTTTATCCCACTTCCATTCGGGTATCGGCAATGGTTGTAGCAATCCTGCTGGTTTCTGATGCTCTGCCTTCACTCTCTGACATACATCACAAACTGCTACATATTCTACAATATCCTTCTACATTCCGGTCCACCAGAAAGTATTCTTCAGATCCAAATACATCTTGGTATTCCCTGGGTGAATCGAGTACGGTGAATCATGGGCTTCTTGCAAAATCAACTTCCTGATCTCCGGATCATTTGGCACGTATACGCGGTCCTCAAACCATAAGGTATCGTGCTCATCCTCACGAAATCCTTTGGCTTTTCCTTTGCTCATCTTCTCTTTTATCTCTTCAATCTCCTTGTCTGTCTTCTGAGCTTCTCTGATCCTTTCCATCAAGGTAGACTGAATCTCCAGTGTCGCTAAATAGCCTCTTGGGACTATCTCCAAACATAGCTCGCGAAGGTCCTCGGCTAACTCCTGAGGTAACTCTCCTGTCATGAGGGTGTTGACATGACTCTTGCGGCTCAACGCGTCTGCTACTACGTTAGCCTTTCCTGGGTGATATTGCAATCTCATATCATAATCTTTAATGAGCTCCAACCATCTCCTCTGTCTGAGATTTAACTCCTTCTGCGTGAAAATATACTTCAAACTCTTGTGATCCGTGTACACCTCACAATGGTTTCCGATGAGAAAATGTCTCCATGTCTTCAATGCATGCACCACGGCTGCTAACTCCAAATCATGCGTAGCATAATTCTTCTCATGGGGTTTAAGTTGTCGTGAAGCATATGACACAACTCTTTCTTCCTGCATAAGCACTGCTCCAAGTCCTCGACGAGAAGCGTCGCAATAAACTTCATAATCCTTGCGTTGATCTGGCAGAATCAACACTGGTGATGTAACCAATCATTTCTTCAACTCTTGGAAACTAGCTTCACATTCCTCAGTCCAATTAAATTTGGTGTCCTTCTTCAATAGCTCAGTCATGGGCTTAGCAATCTTCGAGAAATTCTCGATGAATCTCCGGTAGTATCTTGCAAGTCCAAGAAAACTCCAGATTTCTCCAACTGTCGTGGGTGATTCCCAACTTGTCACTGTGTCAACCTTGGCAGGGTCTACTGCTATTCCTTCTCCAGAAATAACATGTCCAAGGAATCCAACTTCCTTCAGCCAAAATTCACATTTGCTGAACTTGGCGTATAACCGATGTTCTCTGAGCTTCTCAAGTACCAATCGTAAATGCTCCTCATGCTCTTCCTCATTCTTGGAAAAGACTAAAATATCATCAATGAACACCACGACGAACTTATCCAAAAACTTCATAAACACTTTGTTCATCAGGTTCATAAAATAGGCAGGTGCGTTAGTCAGACCAAATGACATAACGGTATACTCATACAATCCATATCTGGTGGTAAAAGCCGTCTTAGGTATATCCTGCTCTCGAATTTTTAACTGATGGTATCTTGATCGTAGATCGATCTTGGAAAATACTTTAGCTCCTTGCAGGCGGTCAAACAAATCATTGATCATCGGCAGTGGGTACTTGTTTTTGATGGTCACTTCATTCAATCCACGGTAATCAACAACCATCCTCAGCGATCCATCTTTCTTCTCCACTAGAAGTACTGGTGATCCCCAAGGTGACGAACTTGGGCGAATATAGCCTTTATCCAGTAACTCCTTGATCTGCTTCTTAATTTCCTCCAAATCTTTTGCGGGCATCCTGTACGGTCTCTTAAATATTGGCCATGTGCCTGGCAAAAGTTCAATCAAGAACTCAATGTCTCTATCTGGAGGCATGCCTGGCAACTCTTCTGGAAATACATCCGGATAATCCTTCACCACTGGTACTTCCTCCTGTACAACTCCTGATAAGGAATTCACTTGAGTCCGCTTCGGCATATGCCGGGATACATACTTGATCCTTTTTCCTTCTGGGGTGGTAAGCAAAATCGTCTTGCTGGCACAATCGATGTTTCCTCCATACAACGATAGCCAATCCATTCCCAAAATCACATCCAAACCTTGCGACTCCAAAACTATGAGGTCTGAGGGGAAAACATGCCTACCAATGACCAATGGTATCTGAAAACATCCTTGGCTTGCCATATACTCTGCTCCTGGCGAGGTTACTAACATAGGGGTTTTGAGCACTTGGGTGGACAGCTTAAACTTATTCACAAATCCCCTTGATATGTATGAATGCGATGCACCAGTATCGAAAAGAACGGTTGCAGTAAATGACTTAACCAAAAACTTACCTATTACTGCATCAGGCTGAGCTTCAACCTGCTCCACGCTCACGTGGTTCACATGTCCTTTGTTGAACGGGTTCGGCTTCTTCCCAGAGCTTCCATTGCCATTTCCATTTTGGGCTTCAGGACAATCAGTTGCATAGTGTCCAGTCTTCTGGCACTTGAAACAAGTAACATGACTTAGGTCCCTCTTGGCTGGGGTAGATGGGTTGGTGCGGTTCTGTCCGTTGGTTCCTCCATTCCCATTACCATTCTTGGTGCCATTATGGTTGTGCGAACTACCTCCTCCATGGGTATGCTGAAACTGTCCTCCCGGCTTCGGGGCAAATCGTGGCTTCTGCTGAGCTCCAGAACTGTACTTCCCTTGTCCATACTTCCTCTTACGGTTTTCAATCTGCTGTTGCTTTCCTTCAATCATGAGAGCTCTATCTACCAGCTCCTGGTAGTTGTTGAAGGTTGCTACCATCAATTGCATACTCAGTTCATCATTCAGTCCTTCCAAAAATTTCTCCTGCTTGGCTGCATCTGTAGCAACGTCGTCTGGTGCATAACGTGCTAACTTACTGAAATCCTCCACATACTGGCCTACGGCGCGTCCTCCTTGGCGTAGGTTGCGAAACTCGCGCTTCTTCATAGCCATAGCTCCTGCTGAAACTTGAGCTGTACGGAAAGCTTGCTGAGACTGGTCCCATGTGACAGTGTCAATAGGGTGCGTGGCTGTGTAATTCTCCCACCATCATGCTGCGGGTCCATCAAGCTGATGTGCGGCAAAACGCACTCTTTCCGCATCTGTGCATCCTGCAGTGGTCAACTCCCTTCCAACTTTGCGGAGCCAATCATCTGCAACAATCGGCTCGGTGCTACTGGAAAACACCGGCGGGTTTAGCCTCAAGAAACGGGCTAAGTGATCAACAGGTGGGGGTGGCGGTGGGTTGTTGTTGTTGTTGTTGCCTTAGTTCTGCACTAACACTTGCATCAGGGCATTCTGTTGCTGAATCAACTGGGTGATCTCTGGTGGGAAAACAAATCCGGTGTCGCGTCTCGGAGGCATCTGATAGGTTAGAAAAGATGAGAGTTAAGAATAGAATGAGGTCTAGAGAGAAAACACTACCCATATGCTCATGAGACAAATACAACCAATATCACTCAATCAATTCAAACAAGGCATAACAATCGATCTAACTAGCGTTAAAAAGTGCTTGAACTATACTATTAAATGGGGGAAAACTACTACTGATATGGTGGTCTACTAGAAATTCTGATCCGTTGAAGACTCCATGATGTCTGCTCCAGCTTCGTCAACAAAGTCATCTTCACTTGGTTCCGAGTCGGTGTCGTCGATGATGATGTAGTTATCTGGACAAGTGCATTCGTCATCCTTTGCTTTTGGCACTGGATTTCCCATGAATACTCCAATCTTCTTCTCCAGGTCGTCATTCTTCCCTACTAGTGCGATGATTTCCTCCATATAATCCTCGCGTGTAGCCTTGAGTTCTTCTTCCAGCTCCTTGATCTTGGTTAATGCCTTCTTCAGTTCTTCCTTGTCCGTGCACATCTGGTTCTCCTGGCGACGAATATGTTGGTTCTGCTGCTGGATGAAAGCTGCGATTGATCCATCCTTCTTGGTTCTGATCATCTCCCATTGCGCGTCTCGGCGTCCACAAATCTGATAAATTGTATCCTTAAGCTCCTGGTGGTAGACTTCTCCAATGCGTCCCATAGCGATGTGTGCGGCCATGCTCTTCCCTAAACTCCAGGTTGGTGCTTCGAAAACCAATCTTATGGGGTCAGTAACTGGCACAAATGTCCTTCCTGGAATGTGAACTTGAATCTTCCAGCTCTCCTCTTCGGGTAATGTGGCGTTGTAGGTTCCGGTGATGCTTGGTATTCCTATGTTCAAATACTTTGTGACTTCCTTCAAGTGTCGACCAAAAGGCGTGTCTTCATCTGGTTGTATGAACTTGCTCCTTGCATCCGCCATTCCTAAAAGAGTAGAAAAAGGAGAGGGGTCAGAAATGAGAAGAGAGAAGTGTTCTAGGGCTTAAGCTTAGTGGTCGTGTCCTACAGTCAGCGTGTGCTCTGATACCACCTTTGTAGCGACCAGACCTCAAATGGTCTGTGCTGCTGTGCACCAGTGTCATCCCTGGATCAGTAATGCTGACACGCACAGTACAAATGGAGGATTTATAACAGAGTAGCAATCACACACTTATTACATCTAATATCTCCAAAGAGATTAAGTATGATAAATATGGCTTAAGGCCATCTAAAACGATAACAGCGGAAGACTTGGAAGATAAGTGAGTCCATCAACTCCAGCGGCATCACTGAGTATAAGACCACGACCTAAGGCACCTTACTCGTCGTCTGAAAAGTCTGCAACATGAAACGTTGCAGCCCAAAAACGGGTCAGCACATAGAATATGCTGGCAAAGTAACACATAGAGAATAATGAACAATAATAATGCTATACTACATGGATATATGGCTAGTGGAAAGCTCTATGGTTAAAGTTTTTGCGAAAAGCCAACTTTTCCCTACTTCAAAGGAATAAATTTTATTTAACTATCATGGTGGTTGTGAAACATTGAGATGGTTGACAGCATCTCAATCCCAATTAAGAATCATCAAACCCAGCAAAATTAATTAAAAGTAACATGGTGATGAGATTCAAATGATAATCCAGGTACTAGATACTCAAGTTGTCCATAATCGGGGACACGGCTAACCATGATTAGTTTGTACACTCTGCAGAGGTTTGTGCACTTTTCCCCACAAGACTCGATCGCCTCCGCTTGATTCTCGCACTGCATGATGTTTGAGAAACGGATGACCGAGACACAGTCTTTCAGGAACAATCACTCTTTACTCCGGGTGGACCGCTACACCTACTTTCCCCTACATCTGCTAGCCCACCTCTTCAAGAGATCATGTAACCTACTCAACTATGCTAGAGCCCATAATAGCTTGTGGCTACACACGGAAGTTTCTTGCATGAATAATCTTATGATCCCTTTGAGCCTGGGTGGCGGTCCTTATACAAACAGACAACACTGGATTCTCCAGGTGCCTCAATCCACCCAGATGTGAGTTTTAGTTGCCACCTTAGGTAAACCATTATTAACAATCTCACATCTGTCATGAATATCTCTCAAACCCAATCCACGTCTACGAGCATAGCATGGCAATATAATAGCAACGTAGAAGTAACTCCCAAGGGTTTGATAAGAAAACAGGTAATAGGTACTACCTCAACTACTTCCCAGAAACCCACAATTTAATTAGATCCTAATCATGCAATTGTTTGAGAAAAAAGATCTAATGCAATAAAACTGGGTATGGAAAGTATGATCAAAGTGTTACTTGCCTTGCTGATGATCCGCAAAACCTAGCGATTCGAAGTAACAAGCGGCACACTCCGGGTACTCTATCGCAAACAAACAAGCAAACAATAAGTACTCATCTAATACACAGGTAAAACTCGAATGAAAGATCCAACCATAAAGTTCAACTTAAGAACTCCGGTTTGCAAAAAGAATCAACTCGAACGAAGCAACGAAAGTCAAACGGCGAAAGAAACAAGCTTCGTTTACTAATCTGGATCTAGGTCAAATTTTACAGTAGCAAAAACTTGTTTGAGTAGGTTAAACAGAAAGAGAATTTCGAGACGAAACTCTGGGCGCTTGAATCGCCCGATTCCGATAAACGAGCGAAAAGTTAAACAGAAACTAAGATTCGATCAGAAATCGAATCCGAGATAATCGCGGAAAAATCCGACGAAAAAGAAAAACGGACGACGGTTAAAGAACGGACGTTCGTTAACAGAGAAAATCCGACGAACGCGTTCGTTAAAACGAACGAGTCGGTGAACTCACAAAATAACAAAACCGAAAAAACCGATCTAGGGTTTTTTTAAAACGAACGGTTTTTTTAAACAAAACCGGCAAACCGAACGGCGGCGAGGTATACCTCGTCGGGGGCGGAACTCCGGCGGGGCTTGGCCGGCTCCGGCGAGGGCGGCGGGGGCGGCGGAGTGCGGGGGTGCTCGGGGGAAGGGCGAGGGAATATTCCGCGGAAAAATATTCGTAGAAAAATAAATAAAAGTACAAAAAAGATAAAATAAATTTTCCCCGTCTAGTTAGAAAATCTAGAATAGGGTGAACATTTTTTTAACACAAAATAATTTTTTTGAAAACATGCAATATTTTTAATGCAATTTAAAATTGCAAATAAAATCCAAATAAATTCCAATAAATGATTTTAACACTTTTCCACCAATATTTCAATTGTTTTGGAGAAGTCATATTTTCTCCTCTCGTTTATTTTAAAATGAAATATTTTTCGGAGAGAAAATAATTAAAACCAAAATCCTCGTTTTATAATTTGATGAAAATCAAATGTGAAAATTTGAGAAAATCCCCAACTCTCTCCGAGGGTCCTTGAGTTGCTTAGGATTATCGAGGATTTGTCAAAATGCAATAAAATATGATATGCAATGATGATCTATGTATAACATACCAAATTGAAAATTTGGGATGTTACATGTTTGCACAGATAATGAAAAAGCGTGATTACATTATAGTGGCACTAGTTGATGAAACACACAAAATAAATAGAAGAAAATATTGCGATAGTATCATAGTATGCCATGCTGCAAGGGCGAGATGGGCCCTGCGACGCCTCATACGGTACGCCTCATACTGGACATCGTCCCAAGTCTCCCAGATACACCTTCTGCCAGTGATGAACATCAGTGTACAACAGTAGTACAAGGAGGCGCCTTGAGACATTCAAATCTCTATTTTTGTACATATCAACTAAAAATAAGCACCCCAGTTTGCAGAAATGCTTAAACATTAACAATGGGACTAGTTGATGAAACATACATTAACAAAGAGAAGCACTTTCTTTATCTACATTGGAAATGAAATGATAGATATGACACTCACTCTATTTTAACTGTATTATTACTTCATTTTATCAGTGACACTAGGGTCGAGCAGGTGGCAAACGAGGTGTACCGTGCGTGGCAAGGATGGAGGCCGGGGGTGCTTAGACTGGGATGCTGAAGCTGGCTCTTTCAGTCACCAACATGGATGATTCAATTCATTTGACCTTTTGGTGCAGTTCACCTAAAATGAAGCAATGTCCCGTGAGCTAGCAGCTTCTTCTTCAATTTTTTTAAGAAAAGGGCTCCAGCCCCGGTTCCATTTCCATCAGAAAATGAAACCCACAGAGCTTCTTCTTCATTAGTTGCAATAAAATGGAGCAACATCAAGGTTGGTTGTGAAGCTCCTGGAATGCTGAACTATAATTTGGATATCATTTGTGCAGTTCAACTAAGATCGAGCGTGAAATGTATATCTCTGTTTGCACAAAAAAAGGTGGAAAGGAGGGTGACTAACAAGTGATGAAACATGCATCAAATGAAAAGAAGCATGTTCCTTATCTGAATGGCAATCCTACAAGGACAGTAGCAATTTCTAAAGCACTGGCATTGCTAGATATTAGTGTGGGCATTAGGATTAACTTTGACAACCGTTAAATACGACATTACTTTGGGCACGGGAGAGTAGGCGGACCAGGACAGTTGCATTTCTAACGAAAAGAACCAACTTATCTTAATGGGAAATTTTAGCAGGACATGTAAAGAAGTGCCATTGATTCATATTACTGGGGGCATTACATTTAAAACAACATTGGTTTAACGTGTCCTTACTTTTAACAGTGCGACTGCTACATTTTACCAGTGGCATTACATAAGAGTGGCTCGGGGCAGCAAACATCAGAACAGGATATCTGGGTTGGTCCCATTTTTGTTCGGTATAGCCACCTTATACTGTGTGAGGCTAGCAAATCTAGTGCTGGACTTACTCTGTTGACTTGTCCCCCAGTCCCCACTTTCTTTCCTTTTTCAACCAATAGATCGGGTTTATATCGAGTTTGTACTGCGTTTCCCTTTATTTCCCTATTAGAACTAGAGACCAGTTGGATAGCTAGTCTCTGCTACTTTTCGCCCCCATTATTTCCTCTTTCGACCAAGTCCTAGATTCAGGTAACAAATCCTCCCCACCCCCACCCCCTTTCTTCCTTGTTTGAACCAAGTAGTACTAGATTCGAGTGCATGAACTAGTTTTACCTCTTGAACGTAAAAAAATTAGGTGGTTTTCGAACAGCCGATCAATCCTATCTAGGAGCGGGCCTGAGAAATAGTAAAAGATACAAATGCAGCTATGTCAGGAGCTCGGGAAGTAGAGCAAGGCCGGTTTCGAAGGAAGTTATACCTGATGGTCGCCGGGATGTCGCTAGGTGGGCGGCGGGAGGCCGGATCTGCCCAAACTACGACATCGAGGAAGAAGGGGTCGGAGGCCCTCCCTCGCCAGCGGTGCTTGGGAGAGAACGGCAAGGCAGGCTGATCGGGACGCGCCCAGCAGTGGGTAAGAGCCGTCGCGAAGGATGACCGCATGAACGTTGCACCTTCTCACCTTCCCCGGTGGAGAGGATCCGGCTGGATCTGTGACCAGCAGTGAGCAGAGAGAGAGAGAGAGAGAGAGAGAGAGAGAGTGGCCACCGCTGTCGTGTTTAGATCTGGAGAGGCCGAGACAGTGTGAAGAGAGCAACACTAGCAAGCAGGCGCGGAGGCTCCTGCCTATATAGTGGAGTAGTACTAGTTTTCTTTTGTCTACCGGAGCTGGCTTGACCTCGTCAATGACTGTCGAGAAGTCTTCATGCACGTGGCCCGCAGGCGCAGTTGTCGTCATTTTGATCTGAAGCGCCGGATTATAACATATAACACGAAAAAATGCCACATGACAAGAAATCATAACCTCACTGCCCAAAGGAGACAACATGAATCCCGACGGACAAACTAGACGAGGAACAAAGCTCAAATTAAAGATAAACTCGTAGAAAAGGGGTCCGTCGATAGATGTCCTAATTAACATAGCCGGCTTGACCTAGATGGCAGCCGAGTAGTCACTGTTCGTGCATGTGCCCCCAATGACTAGCCCAACTCAGTTGTCGCTGTTTAACCCTCGCAGTGATCCGAAGCACATGACACCTAATTTTGCGAGATGACAAGAAACCTTTTTTTAGATTTCTCACCACAACTACAGCCATGTACAACACAGCCTGCACGATATGTAGACGATAGCCAATCCAGGCGTGTCTGCTGGAGTCTGGTCACATGCATGGACGAACTGATCTTCCGTGTCTTGCAGGGATCGTCCAGGCACCAACGTAGTACAACACTTCTCTAGTACTATCGCTCGTCTCCCTCTTCTATTAAGTCACCCGACTTGCGGGGCCGGGGAGTGTGCCTATGGTCGGTTCTCAATTGCCGTCCCACATGTGTGTGCAAACGCAATATGACGCGCGTTCCATTCGGAGAGCAGCGTGCCAGACCGACCGACCGTCTGGGGTGCGACGCGAACGCGACGGGCGTGCTGTATACTCCGTACATGTGTACCGCCGTTTTCTAGACGCTTTGCTCCATGGCGCGGGCGCAATCCATGGATACAAAATTAGTATACTGTATACTATTTAAAAGTCGAGGGCGGGGCTTTTCCTGCGCGGTAGGCGGCGGGGCAGTTCCGCCTAGTCGGTTCGACAGAGACGCGAGAAGACGAGGGAGTAGGCTGCTGCAAACGTAGGGCTGTGTGATTTGACAGCGAGTTACTGCTGGACAGGTGGGGCCCCGTGATTTGACTTGCCATTATCATTTTAACTGCGGCGCTACGACCAGCGTGAGTCTCCCGATTCCTGACCACCTCCATACAGGTGCCTCTCCCAATGCTCCACCATGTAGTAGAGGCTGGCTCTTGCATGAGAGCCCACTTCTCCACTTTTTCCTTGCCTCTCTTTCCTCCACATATGCAAAAATGCCATGTAAAGCGCACTATTGTACTTACTTTTACTTGCTCCTACAGGTGCTTAAGCTTGCCACATAGGCATAAAGTCTGATGTGGCAAGTTAATCAAGAAGAGAGAGACTAGTTTGGTGACCCAAGGAAGAAACGGTGCTAAGCGCGTGTACCTAGGTGAAAAGACAATTTTGAGTCTATAGCTAATTAAATGAAGCAAACTTAGCAACACCATTTCATTGGAAGAGGTCACTCCTTGGCAAATGCAATAAATACTAGTACTCCCTGTGTCCCATAATATAAGAACGTTTTTGGCACTACACTAGTGTCAAAAACGTTCTTATATTATGGGACGGAGGGAGTACGAAGAAAGAGATAGAGAGGAGTAAAAAAATACACTTATAGCCAACCTTATAGCCAACCTTGTTGTAGTATGAGTGACTAAGTGATGACTATGTATGACATGCCAACATCAGATAGCCTAACGCACCGTGTTAAATCTCCAAGGGCGCGACCGCGCGAGCGACGCGACGGTCGTGGTAGGCGCGACCATGATACGGGCTGCTGGCAGCCCTTGGATCTGAGATCAAACGGTCGCATGCTAAGTTGCTGAAAATTTGCAGAATAACCCTCCAGGATAGGATATTCACCCATAGGTCTAGAATCACGCCATGCAACCGTTCGATCTCAGATCCAAGGGCTCTCGGAAGCCCGTATCATGGGAGAATGGAAAGCCACTACCCTGCCGTTCGCACGCTGGCAGTTCGCTCCTACTCGTCCCCGCACGTCCTTCAATACTACGGCGGTTCGCTCCTAGTCGTCCCGTCCATTCACATTACGGCAGTTCCACTAATCCTAACCCTCCTCCCAAATCCATGGCGTCCCAAATCTCCACGATCGGCGGTGAGTACAAGGTTAGAACCATCACCGGCGATGAGTTCGACGTCATCTACACCCGTTCTTCCGCGACGGTGAAAGGATGCCTTTCTCGCTTCAGACGCATGTTCGAAGACTCAGATGATGAGTGGGTCGCTGGGCTAGATGTTGAGTACACCACAGTCCTGGGACGAGAGAAGGATCTAAAGGACGAAGAGAGGAAGAAGCCCGCCGTGATCCAGGTTTGCGTGCATGACTTATGCTTGGTCTACCACATATGCCATGCCGACGTTGAGTGCCAGGATTTTAAGGACTTCCTCGAGAGCAACCTAGTCAAATTCGTTACTGTAGACTTTGGTAACGACAAAGAAGTCCTGCGTCGGATAGGCCTCGTTGTAGGCAACACCTTCGACCTCCAGAAGAATCGGCTGGTGTCCTCTCGTCAGCCTTCAATGCTGACCCTGGCAGGAGCCATGGTTCATCCTTCGTACGGTAAACTGGAGAAACCTCCATACACGTTTCATCGTCATGCATGGCAGCGGAATGTACTAGATATAGACCACATCCACTACGCTGCAATGGATGGCTACCTTTGCTTCAATATCTACAAGGGTTGGATGAAGAGCAACAGCCAAGTGTGCGGTTCAAGCAAAGAAGTATCGGCCAAGAGGAAGAGGGACAAGGACGAAGTCGAGGACGTGGACGAGGACTCCGAGTAAGGTGGCAGTGTCGTTGCTCATGGTGGTTCTAATGCAGTGTCTACCGGAATAGTTGCAAAGTTTAATTTCAGGTGTGCTTAATTTAATTTGAGGGGTGTGTTGTGCTGAGCCCCCAGCAGAACTATGTTATGTTTCTTCTCGTTACTTTAACTCTTCAGTACGTACATACTAGTATTTCTTACATTTCATCTTTTAGTTGGTATAGTACTACCACTCGTTTCTTCACATTATATACGTACAATATATATGGCCAACATCATATAGCCAGCAGTTTAGTTGTCAAAGAATTTCAGGGTGCTTAGTTTTGTCAAAGAATTCCAGGATGCTTAGAGGGTGCTTGGATCCAAGGGACTTATTTTAGTCTGACTAAAAATAGTCTCTTTAAGAGGCTAAAGTTCCAAGCACCCCTGACTAAAGAGGGGCTAAAACTAGTCTTGAGACTAAAATTTTTTAGTCAGGGGTACCCCTACTAAAATGTGGATTAGTCCTCTCTCTACTCATTTAACTCCTCTCCTTTAACACAGGCGAGTTCTGGATTGGAGGGTTTGGAGGATAATAAATGCTCATTAACTTGATTTTAGCCTTTTTAGTATTTGGATCCAAGCATGGGTGAGGCTAGCATGTTTTAGTCCCACTACTTTTAGTCATGGGACTAAAACGTATCCAAGCACCCTCTTAGTTTTATTTGAGGGGTGGGTTGTGCTGGACACCATTATTGTGACTAGCCTTTTTAATAGTACTATATGCATAATTTGGCGACGAGCGCTCTCTATATGTACCACCTTTTTTTTAATTTCAAGTTTTGCTCCATGGCGCAATCCATCGATACTACTGCTGTACAAAAGTATACATTTTTTAAAAGGCTAGAGGGCGGGGCAGTCTAGCTTGGTCGGTTTCACGAGAGGCGAGGGCCTTTGTGATTTGACGGCTCATTACTGCTGGAAGGCGGGGCCTTGTGATTTGACTGCTCGTATAAATGCGCCGACGACCTGATCGAGGAGGAGCAAAGAACCGTGCGGTATACTCAAGTTTTCCACTGGAGTAGTACTGCGACGGAGGAGCACGAAACACGGCAGCCCAGTGCCATATGGCGATAAAAAATGATCTAATTTGCTAGTCATCTCATTGTTAGCATTGTTCTATTCATTCCCTCAAAAAAACCATTGTTCTATTCATGCCTCGCAGAGAACGTGACACGTGCGGCGAAACACCCGAAGCAAAAGATGAAACACAGGAGCAAAAGAAGAAGGAAGATTATCACCCCAAATGATCTAATTCGCCGCGGAGTCGTAACTGCTTCTTCATCGCCTCCACGACCTCCATCTCCTTGCGCGTCTCCTCCGCCATCTTCTTCATTCTGTCCATGACGCGGGATTTCTCGACGCGAGCCTTCATCATCTGTTCCACGGCCGCATTACGTACCTTGACAGCAGCCGGGTGCTCGATGCGGAGCTTCGCCAACTCCTCCTTCTGTTCCATGACGAGGGCCTGCAGCATCTTCATCGAGGAACTACTATTCTCATGCAGCTTCTTCCAGCCGGCGTTCTTCTCCTTCAACAGGTCGATCTCGTGGCAGAGCTTCGCCTTGTCCTCCTGAAGTCGCAGGATTTCGCCGGTCGCCTTCTTCTCCGAGGCAATGCTCTTCTTCAGCAGCATCACCAAGCCGGCGGTCAACTCCCCCTGCTGATTGAGCTCAGCGGGCATGTCGTCGAGGCTCTCCTTCAGCAACTCCATCAAGCCTTGGATGAACTCCTTCTGCTTATTGAGCTGATCGGGCATGCCGTCGAGGGATAACGACTCCAGCTCCGCCGGCTCGGCATGTTCGCCTCCGCGGCTAGGGCGCTCCTGGGAGCCATCGCCTGCCCGTGAGAGATCTTTCGAGGTCTCTGCGTGGCGGCGAGCCCTCTCTTTTTTTCCGCAGCCTTGGTTGCCGCTCCCTTGTTACGAGTAGTTCTCGACCTAGAGCTCTGCTCACCGGCCATGGCAACGACGGACGAAGAAGAAGCACTTATGAGGAGGAAAGGTAGAGTAATTTTCGGTTAGGTAGTTCCCCTTTTTATAACCTAAGTACTAGCACTAGTACTAATACCTGCATAGTGGGAACACGTTCAGGTTTGGTACGTACTAGTAGGTGTGAGCAGGCTTTCGAATGTGATGGGAACAAGGTAAAGATTAATTGATGGTTTTGGTTTCGAGGCCCGAAACGGCTCCCGATGAGTTTAGCGGAACATAAATTTCAAGTACTACACTGCTCAAATGCGTAAATATTATGTTACTGTCAAAAATTGGCACAAAATACGAAGGAGACCAATGGAAGTACTACTAGCAACCCACGATTTAACTACTCGCATGCGCGCAGTGGAGTAATAATGTCTTTCTTCCGCCCTCACGTCCACTCAATTTGCATGCGCTGTATTAATTGACCATCAATGAAGTGAACGACTTTACACGCGTCAAATTATCACATGGGGTGGATCTTGGTACAAAATTGCGTCCGCCCGTGTACCCGCGTGTGCGTGCGAGGGAATGAGTGCGTGCGTGGCGTGCGTGCACATCTTCGCTTCGTGCATGTACCGCCAGTATGGCTCAGGGAGGACGAGTACATTCTTCTGGAACCAGCAGCACGTCACTGTGATCAATCCACGCAAGGAGGTCGCGACAACGCCTCCACATGTGCCACGTGGCTTCATGAACTGTAAGAGAGACACTGTGTAGCGTGCCATTGGTATTCTAATTTACGTGTTTTGCACATACTCGAAGTACTAGTAAGGTACACGTGCATTGCACGCATCAGATTTTGCAACCAAATTATGAATAAATACCACACTATAGCATGTAAGCTCTGAGTCATATATGCCTGATGTAGCCCTTCGTTTAATTCTTATAGTTCATCTCATTCAAAATCAATTAGTTTTTATAAAAAAGCTAAGAACGCGGGAATAGGAAAAACATGGGATTATAGTGGAATGTCGTCTTGAATCCTACAGGATTGTACGAGTGTTTGATTGTGCATAGAAAAAACGCAGAATTCTTTCAAAGAGGTTTGAGTGGATGGGATGTTTCCTATGAAATCTAGTGCAAATGAATCATATGGAAAAATTCCTATGGTTTACAATCCTACGAATCAAACAACCAAGATAGGAAAAATTCCTAATGATTAGAATCCTCCAAAATTCCTTTGAGAATCCTTTGAATCAAAGAAGCCCTTAATCTATTTTATGATTCATGGAATTGTGCGTTGTAAAGCATAAAGTAAAAACAAATAATGGCAATTCAACTAGAAAAAAAGTTTGGGCAGTTATGATACGGAAGATTCTAGAACAAAAGAGAACCACTGTTGTTTTGAGGTTTGTGCATTATGCTTAAGTTCAACCATGGAGTCTGCTAGATTGTACATGTGGCAAAATCCGGTGGGGGGCTAGAAGATGGTGCGAGGGGCCGAGTGGAGGGAGACTATGAAGGAATGCACAAGTGCGAGATCGATATTTAGAGAGAGGGGGCGAACACGTGCGCTGTTGCGCGCAGTGGCGGAGCCATGAAAAATAAATGAGCTAGGGGGCCAAGCATTGCTAATCCTTTACGAGGAGGGTCAATTCATGAACTTAAACCATTTTTAGCAGCAATTGTCTAATGATCACATTCATATTAGCCTCGATATATAGTGATGTTAGGGGGGAGGGGGCAGGGCCCTTACTGCCCCCTGTCTTCGCCATTGTGCACGCGTCTGAGAGATGAAGCGGAAGGCATGGATGATGAGAGGGGGACGTTGGATATATAATTAATGTGGGTGTATTAGCTATATATGTTAATCCTATATAGAGAGGTATAGATTGATCGATGTGGACGTGGGAAAGAGGGTGAGACCTCACTGGATATATCGATTGATCGGTTTGTGTGGAAAACTATGAAAGACCTAGCTATATACACACATACATAGAGGAACATCGATCGTTGCGCATGCACGCGTGAGAGATAAAGAATGCCCGATATGATGGAGAGGGGGATGTGTGTGGGTGTGTGCCTTCATGGGAGACCGACCTGAAGAAAAAGATTGCATGCGTGCGATGGATAATGCCGACTGGTAGTGTGTGTGCATGCATGCACGAGAGAAAGTTAGTGGTACAATTATAAAGAGAAGACTACTGTGTGGGTGTAAAAGAATAGGTGAGGTCATAATCAATGTAAAGTTGAATTCAAATATTTGAATAAGAGATCCTGATGTTTGAAACCCATGCATGCATGAATATAACGGAGATCTGCGCGGTGTGGTTTGGAAACGAGCATGTTGTAATGTATACACATTGAACAAGGTCAGACTGATTTGAATTTGAGATACCGATGGCAGACATCATTTGGCCACGTCGCATCCGTGCATGGACACACTATTCTAATTGGAGATGATGGGCGGCTTTCGCATCACATATCTATATCTATACCCCTATATATATTATATTTATATTTTTTTATATTGTGTGCGGGTAACTTTAACTTTGAAAGATGGTCGTTGGATGAGGCGAATCCGATGGTCCAAAGATGGCAAATTTGAGCACTACTGGCCGTTGGATATCATCTAGATTCCACCAGATTTCGCCACATGTATAATCTAGAAGACTCCATGGTTGAACTTAAGCATAATGCACAAACATCAAAACACAAGCACTTCTTATTTGTTCTAGAATCTTCCGTATCAGAATTGCCCAAATGTTTTTCTACATGATTTGCCATTATTTGTTTTTACTTTATGTCTTACGACGCACAATTCCATGAATCTTAAAATAGATTAGCTTTCTTATAAAAACTAGATGATTTTGAATGAAATGAACTATAAGAATTAAACGAACATCTACATCATGCATATATGACTCAAAGCTTGCATGCTATAATGTGGTATTTATTCATAATTTGGTTGCCAAATCTCATGCGTGCAATGCACGTGTACCTTACTCTAGTCTAAATGGTGTTTGTGTGTGTGTTGTGCGTGTTGAGGTGCAAATTGTCTTTTTTTGGGTACACGTTAAGCTTGTTCTTCCGAAATTTCAAGCCGCGCCTTGTTATGCCGAAAATTCAAGCTAGCGTCTCTGTCTATCGTGCTGCGAAACTCCCGCCTCTTCAACCCGCGCCTTGTTAGCCCGAAATATTTAAGATATATCTTTGTCTCGTTGTGCTCCGACAACTCCCTCCATCTCAACCCGCGCCTTGCTATTCCGAAATTACAACGCGCGCGAAAACTCCCACCTCCTGTGAAATCCCGACACGCGAAATGCCCGTGGTACCCCTGAACCGAAAGAACCGCCTCAAATCGGTGGGGGTACTTTCGTAACTTACCCCACATTTCGGACAAGCGCGTCTCTAAGCCATGGTTCCCCACTGCCATCCCATCCGCCCACCCATTCGTACACCGAGGCCGCGAAAACCCGCGACGAAACCCCACACCCTGCTCCGTCCGCCACCCAGCCGGAGCCTCTTCCCCGACGACGTCGTCCACAGCAACACCTCGACGTCCCTCATCCACCGTACCGGATGAGGATCCGTCGTCGATCTCATCGTCCCGCCGGTTCAGCCACCCCGTCCTCCACCTCCAAGGAGCTGCCCCGACGTTCCCCTCGTCTTTCGCGCCACCTCCATTCCCACACCGCCGTCTTCACCTGCACCACCGGAAGAGCATCATCATCACCGTTTCCTCGGATGAAGCTGCGGCCTAATCGGCGCCACCAAAGAGGTTGTAC
Organism: Triticum aestivum; assembly: GCF_018294505.1. Classification (NCBI taxonomy): domain Eukaryota; kingdom Viridiplantae; phylum Streptophyta; class Magnoliopsida; order Poales; family Poaceae; genus Triticum; species Triticum aestivum. Next base: position 144,986,041 of record NC_057805.1, read on the forward strand.
ACTAATCGCCGCATTTTCTTCTTGATTCGATCTCATGGTGCTGCCGGCGCTCGGTCCCGAGCCGACACGGCGCGGCTCCATCCGCGGCGGCGTCGCCGGCCACTTCCTCCACGGCGTCGCTCCCTCAGCGGCGACGTCCACATCAGTAGGAGCTGCTGCTGCTTTAGCTCTCGCTCGCGCTGCTGCTCTGCTCTTGCTCTCGGTCCCCTGCCTGGTCTGCTCTTGCTATTGCTCTTGCTCGCGCTGCTGCTCTCGCTCTTGCTCTTGCTTGCGATGCTGCTCCGATTTAGCTACACTTCAGTCGACTGAATCGACTTTTGGGTCAGTTGATTTTCAGGGGGTGGGGGGGCTCGCCAGGGTGAAGGAAGAACCAGCCGCAGCGGCGAGGGGGGATCGCCGGAGAGGTACCCCACTATCTATCTTAGGGTTCAGGATGGGGGCGGTGGTCGCCGGCGGTGGCGGGGCGTTGGCGGGGCGGTGGCGTGGGGATCGCCGGAGAAAAAGCTCGGCACGGGGGGGCCTAGAGGGATGGCCGGGGCAGCGGCGGACCGGCGGTGGGGAGTGTTTTCGGGGGGCGGGCGGGCGGGGCGGCGCACCGCCGGCCGCGGGCGGCAGGGGGCTGTTGTTTGGCCGGTGGTGGCTGGCGGCTCAGGGGGGTGGAGGTTGAAGATGAACCTCATGCCCTTGATTTCGTATCCAACGGCTGCAAAATCGACTTACCAGAGATGAAAAAGTCAGTCGACCGACGTGTAGCCTCACCTTGCTAGTGCATTCAGTTTCGACAGCAAAATTCAGTTTCGACAGCAAAATTTAGTTTCGAAAGTTAAGTTCAGTTTCGATAGTTAAGTTCAGTTTCGACAGTTAAGTTCAGAGATGAGCGGCTGATGTATTTTACATCTAGCACTTTGTGGTTATGTATTTTACGTCATGTATTGGAGATGCTATTAGAATTCCACTCAGGTTAACGTTGTTCGTTGTCTCTCTTGTCCTGCTTCAGCCTCGGCGTCGTACAACTCACCGGAGCTGCTCCAACGACGAAACCCTCCATCACAGCGGAGCAGTACCTCAGGCTCCATCTCCAGACGCCTAAGATCTTCTTCCCCTCCTCCGATAGCCAAGTCAGCCAGAGCATCCTCACCGGCCAACCCAATCACGCTGAGATCGACATGGCTTCGCCAAAGAGGTTGTACACTTGTTGCATCTCTTTTTTACTCTACATGTTATATATATTGTCCACTGAGCACTCGTAGTAACGGGAAATACGATTATTTTATCCTACTATATGACAAGCAGTGAGGTACCAGGCAACTTAGCTATCCGTGATGGACTCTCTTGAACGCCATCATTATTTATCTCTGCGCGTTTGAGCTGTGCATTTGTCGATGGGCCTGGGAGTTGAGCTAGTATGGCAGTGGCCTGGGTCCAAAGTAATAGAAGTAGCACAAAAACATTTTTTTAGTGTAGGATTTTCCTTGCTCAAGCCTGCCTACTAGAATCGCCAGTGCTTGAAAGGAAAAGTGAATGAAAAACATCGGAATTGGAAAGTTTCCTATGGTACTACTTTTCATGAATTTGGTGCAAAGGAATGGAGCAAAGGAAAACTGTAGGATTTGTTCCTTTAGTGTCTCCTTGAAAGAAAAACCGTAGGAATTCTAATTTCCACTTCTCCTCCTTTTCATATTCCTATTCATCAAGCACAAGACTAAGAGATAGTAGCATAATAGCATTATAACCGTACATTTTCTTGTGGTTTGACTTAATCTCACCATGCTTTTTTGCATCCTGTGATCTTCCAATTGTTGTGAATCAAACACCCAGATTGGCAGAAATCCTGTGTTTTTAAATTCTCTGTTTTGCACGTGCATTCCTATCCTATTCCTGTCTATTTCCTATCCCTGCATTGTTAGAATCCTCAAATTCAAACAAGCCCTTACTCAATTACTTCTGTTACAGATATGTGTCAAAGAAAACCTTGTGTGGTTTGTCCTGCTCCTGCGGCGCTGTGTTCCACCCCAGCTCAGCTGCTCCAACGACGGAAGGGTTCACCACAGCAGGGATCCGCTCTCCAGACTGTCTTTCGCCGCCTCAGATCTTCTTCCCCGCCGCCGGCAGCCACGGCAACTGCATTACCATCATCAACTGAGCAGATGACCTTGAGGACTACACGGGTCCGCAAGAGAGGTCGCACTCTTCCGTGTCTGCTTACGTTATGCGTCGCTTAATATGATGACATGCTACATTATCGTCGTGTTCACCTATTAGACTCCGAGTCAGGTCCAAACTAATGCTGAAACTTGAGTTTTTAAATGGTTGTGGGGTACATATTGGGGCAGCAATCAGTACTATCTGTCTACTATCTGGTTAATCTCCGGTGTCTACTATGAGTTTCATGTTGGGTGCAAACAAACATTAAAGGAGCCATTATCTGTATTTTTTAACTAAAGCTATTATCTGCCTGCTATCATTGGTTTTGGGTCTATCCACAGTTTGCTACCATCACTCTGGATTTGTGCATGCACTCCTTACATAATCTCACTATGTTTTATTCCTATGCATGCCAGTTATTGTACACAATGGAACTGATCATGTAGAGCAAAAGAGACGAGCCTTGCGTGGCAATAAAATTTCATGCAGACGTCGTTCCATGGTGGGCGCAAAGGCAGCCCCCCTCCACCCATTTCGGATCGTAATCAAGAGGAAGATAACTGTTCTGAGGGGGATTCAGAAGGAGAAGACCACTCCTATTTACCCCATGAGGTCTTCGCTCTAACTTGGCATGCTGATGTTGGTAATATCATGCATATGGTGCCTTGCATTGCTTACTGTATACATTAAAGATGTCATCTGCTTAGTTTAGACATGCTTTGTGTCAATGCCATCTGTTTAGTTTCTTTATCGTATATGTGAATCATGCAATGCCATCTTGTCTAGCCAGGCATCATATATGTGAATTTTGCAATGCCACCCTGGTTAGCCAGTCATCTTATATGTGAATTATATCATGCCATCATTTTTTATTACGTGTTAAATTTGTCAACAATTTTAGTACATTCAATTACTCTTCCTGTGCATCAGCCATTCGGCACGGTCATGGAAAAATCTGGAGTGGAAACAAGGTCTTCAGAGCAGACAATGCTATCTGACGAAGCGCATGTCTTGCTGGTTACCGATAGCTCCTCAGAGGAGGATTCAGAGACAGATGACCAGTCATATTCCCCCCCCCCCGAGGTGCATGCCCTAACTTGGCAGGGTTATGTTGCTCATATCGTGCGTATGGTATCTTGCATTGCTATGTCATTTGCTTAGTTTAGACATGCTTTGTGTGAATGCCACCTGTTTAGTGTCTAATTACCATATATGTGAATTATGCAATGCCATCTTGTTGCAAGACATTATATATGTGAATTATGCAATGTTATCTTGTTGCAAGGCATTATGTATGTGAATTATGCAATGCCATGCTGTTTAGGCAAGCGTCATATATGTGAATTATATCATGCCGTCCTTTTTTTGTATTTCTCATTGCTTTTGTCGACAATGTTTGTATATTCAACTGCTCTTCCTGTGCATCAGCCATTTGAATTGGTGATGGAGAAATCTGGAGTGAAAACAAGGTCTTCAGAGCAGACAATGCTACCTGCTGAAGCAGATATCTTGCTGGTTACAGATAGCTCTTCAGAGGAGGATTCAGAGGCAGATGACCAGTCCTATTATCCCCCTGAGGTGTATGCTCAAACTTGGCAGGGTTATATTACTCATATAATGCATATGTTGTATTGCAATGCTTAGTTTTTACATCATATACACAATATTGAATGCCATCTCCTTAGTTGACACATCATATATGCGATTGCCCTCTGCTCACTTCCTTAGTATATAAATCATATATTTGAATTATGTCATGCCATGATGTTTACATAGACAGCATGTATCTGAATTATGGCATGCCAACCCATTTTCTAAAGACATAATATAGTTATATCATCTCATCCTGTTTACATAGTCATCATATTTTAAATTATGTCATTCTATCCGTGAATTATATCATGCCATCATGTTTCCATCGACGGCATGTTTGTGATTTATGGCATGCCAACCACTTTAATAGACACATCGTATAGTTATATCATGTCATCCTGTTTACATAGTCATCATATTTTGAAGTATGTCATTCTATCCTGTTTAGTTAGCCATCATACATGTGAAATTGTGTCATGCTATCCTGTTTAATTAGCCATCATATATGTGAAATTATGTCCTGCTATTCTGTTTGCTTAGACAACATAAATGTGAATTATTTCATGCCCTGTTTTCTTCCCTACTATCCATTGCACCTGTCTATCTTACAATGTCTGTACATTCAATTACTTTTCTTGTTTATCAGCCATTTCAATTGGAGGGAGTGATGGCAGTATCTGTGGGAGTAAAAACACGGTCTTCAGAAAAGATCGTGCTACCTGTCGATGCAGATAGAACCACGGTTGTACTTGCCCAAGAACCAGCCCCACCACACATAACCCACACTCATGCAGATTGTACCCCTACCCAGTTGGACAGAGAACCAGCTACACCCCTTCTAACCCCAACCCCAGCAGATAGACACCCAGTTCCCGTTGACACAGCACCGTCTCCACCACAGAGCACCCAAACACGAGCAGTTAGTAAGGCAACTGCAGTGCCCAAATCACGAGGACCACCACTCCGAACCCGAAGTCAACGCTTAAAGCAGAAGAAGAATTGTTCTCAGGTCAGGTTCCGTAGCTATGGTTCATACTACTTTGCTCTTGCATCACTGTATTTACTGATACCAACTAATTTCAAATTTGAAGGATGCAATTGAAACTCCAATGGCGCAACAGGTATGTTTTAAACCTGTTTCTTCAACGTGTTTGGCTGTTTGCTGTTGTAACTTGCTCTATGTTGATTTCAGTTTCAATTGAATAAACAGTTATGTTCTCATGCCATGCACATTACAAGTGTTGTTATTGCTGTGTAGTTTCCCACACTTATATTCTGTCTATGCTGCTTTGTCTTAAATAGATATGATTCGAACTGTATCTATCTTGATTTGGCAACATAAACTAGAATGATATAGACCATACAGTGACCATACTACATAGATATATGTTTGTTTCATGCTGTTATCCTGTCCACCTTACTACTGAACTGGTTTACCAAAATGAGTTTCATATACTACATTGTAAACCTGAGATGTGTTTGTTTGTTTCTCTTTTAGAACGCGGATAAAATATTGGAGAAGAGTACCCTGTTATGCAATGGTAAAGGAAGTAATGCAGATAAGGTTCAAGATAGTGAGACATCCCTGTTGGTCTCCAAGAAAGCTGATAAAAACTATATTGAAGACACTGAGACAACCCCAAAGTCCTGTCTTGATGTAGTGTTCGAGTTACTGGCTACCACTGCTGGCACCAGCTCTTCGAACTCGTTGCCTGAATCAGTTCGGCTTCTTGAGTCTCAACTTCAAGTTGAAATACATCGATCGGATGTTATGCGACAGGAAGCCGAAGGACTGAGGAAGTCCCTGCAGAATTCAGATGCATACTTTCTGGTGCAACAGCAAGCGCTGGAGGACTTAAGCGCCAAACAAGAGAAAGTTAATAAGCTTGCTAAGCATCTTGCCAGCATTATGGGTACCCAGGATATTGTTTCTTGAGCTCTTCTGAAGTGGTTTCAGTTCAGGACTTGTTTTGCTGCAGCGTTTATATGCTGTTGTGTTCCCTATATTTGCACTGGTGGCAAACTTTGATGCCCAGTGGATGTAATATGTGTAATAGCCGTGATAGCCTAGTGTAAGTTGCTTGCTTATTTATTTCCTTGTTGTCTTGTTTATTTGTTTGCTTGTAGTCAGTGCAGTTCTTTTTCTGCGGTTTGCTAGTGGCTGCAATAACCTATTTTTTTAAAACTAGGCCACAATAACCATGGGCTAATATTTACTGTAGTGACAGTGGGCCTCCAACGGGCCGTAGAAATAGTGAGCCTTCTACGGGCCGTATAAACAGTGGGCCTTCTACGGGCCGTAGAAACAGTGGCCTTCTACGGGCCGTAGAAACAATGGGCCTTCTACGGGCCGTAGAAACAATGGGCCTTCTACGGGTCGTATCATCAATGGGCCTTATACGGGCCGTATGATCGATTGGCCAAAGATGGGCCAAACAAACCGCAATGTGGCCGTAAACGGGCTAGAGTTGGAATCGTCCGTTCATGGGCCGACCATAATGGGCCATCATTAATAGGCCGTATTTGATGACGCTATGAAAATGGCCCAACGTATTAACGGACCACAAACGGGCCGACTGTAACGACGGGCTGAATTTGGCCCACAAGCAAAAAATGACAGTAACGGGCCATAAGTAAACGAATGCTGGAAAATAGCCCAAGCATAAATGGGCTCTGAGAAGGCCGAAAGATAACATGAGCTGGAAACGGCCCAATGGAATAACGGCCCGTTAATGGGTATAAAGTGATACACTATTCATTACGGGCCAGTTTCACCACGGGCCGTTAATGGGTGTAAAGTAATACATTGTTCATTACGGGCCAGTTTCAGCACGGGCCGTTAATAGGCCAAGAGTTACATAGGGCCTCATATGGGCCGAAAGACGTCATGGGCCAGAAGTGAAAACGGGCTGGAATCATATTGGATGGCCCAGATGACGCTACTGGGCCTAATTCGAATAGGGCGTAACGGGCCTTGGGTTAGCAGGCTGTAAATGGGCTATATGCGAACAGGCCGTTAACAGGCTCTCCATGGGCCGGCCCGCCAGCTTTTGACCAAGTCAAACGGGCCGGCCTTTTCACAGGAATGGGCCACTGTTGGGCCGTGCCACGTGTCGACGTATCATAGGCGCCTTCTGTCCAATGAGTGGATGACATCTGTCCCAACGATGAGCCGACACGTGTTTCCTCTAGCCAATGATGATTTTACACGTGGAAAATCCCCATTGGTCGGGGCTGTTAACGGGTTATCGGATCCAAAACCTGACCCGATAGCTTAACGGCGTTCCGTTACGGTGGATGCCACGTGTCGGTCACCCTTGACGAAAGCACTTCTGTGACGCGATTTATCGTCATGGAAGTGGACACTTCCGTGATGATAATTTTGGTAATGTCATGGAACACTTCTACGACAACACATGTATGACTATCTTGATTCTGTCATAAATTTGTCATGGATGTACATGCATGACAAAAAACGCGACCTACTGTGACAAACACGTATCATCACGGAAGTGTATTTTTTTCGTAGTGTATGTCCGGCCACTAGATGTCGATGACTTAAGTCATATAGTCCAACAAACTGGAGAATCAGCCAGAAAATTCTGGAGTAGGTTCCTAACCAAAAAGAACCAGATCATTGACTGTCCGGATGCCGAAGCCCTATGTCGGGACCCCGATTCCAAGTCACACCGATCTAGCCTGTAACACCTCATATCACTTTGCGGCCTCACGCACGGTACTCCCACGGGTGTTGCCTTACCATGGCCCGGGATCGTTTGCGCCTTTTGGCTCGCGTATATGACAATGTCGCTAGCATCCATATGACAGAGAACCCGGGCCGACATGGCTAGTCGTGAACCCAAAGCGGCACTAACGTATGGGGACAGGCATACATGAATCAACATCGAACATGTCGGTCAGCAGCGTGCGAATCCGGGCTGTAGCACTGGGCTAACAGGACTCCGGGAACCCGGGCTATAGCAGGCTAGGCAGGACTCCGGATGTCACCGCGTGACATTTCCCCGAAGGGACAGACACAGGAACGAAGTGAATCACATGCCGGCCAGTCAAGTGTTCCGGAGCAGTAGTGCTGGGCTAGCAGGACTCCGGTGAACCGGGCTGTAGCGGACTACTATGGCTCAAGGAGGCACTAGACTACATTTCCCCATAAGAGAGGGTGCTAAGGATAGACAACTAGATTGTCGGATCCCACACATACCAAGCATTTCAATCATACACACAATATGCTCGATATGTGCAAATACAACATGGCATCACAACAAGACTGTACGACTCAGAGTATTTATTCATTAGGCTCCGAAGAGCCAGATATTACAAACATGGGTCTCATGACCCAACATTCAGAGCATACAAGTCAAAGCACATGCGGAAGCTCAACCTGTTTGAGTATAGACATCTACAAATGAAAAAAAAGCTGAGAAGCCTGACTATTTACTAGATCCTGGCGAGGGCACAAGATCGTAGCTGAGGTATCAAGCTAAACGTCGAAGTCCACACGGAACTACTAGCGAGACTGACGTCTCTCTGCAAAACATAAAATAAGCAAACGTGAGTACAAATGTACCCAACAAGACTTACATCAGAACTATCTACATATGCATCGGTATCAACAAAGGGGGTGGTGGAGTTTAACTGCAGCAAGCCAGCTTTGACTCGGTGGCTATCCTAACTACGAATGCAAGCAACTCTTTTGAGGTGGCGCACACGAGTCCACATATTCACCAAATCAATACTCCACTATGGACCCGCTCCCGTCTCCCTACGAGAACGCCATCCATAGCACTCACGCTTATCTTGCGCATTTTAGAGTATCCACTTTCACTTGTCTATGAACTGTTATAGGCAACCCAGAAGTCCTTTACCGCGGACACGGCTATTCGAATAGATGATGTTAACCCTGCAGGGGTGTACTTCGTCACACACGCTCTCGCCACTTACCACCATGTACACGTCGTGTACCTCGGCAACCTTCAAGCGGAAGCCTGGCGAGGGAGTCGGCCACAGCCTACCTAAACACTCAAGTCTCTAGTCCAGGTTTATCGCCTATTCAGGTTCCATCCGCAGGGAGTCCGGCCGAGGTTTCCACATACGGCCCCGAACGATGTGTGCAGGGTTCCCGAGACACCAAAGGGGCGCCCGGTACACCGTGCCACATGCCTACCGCATCACAGCCCACCCCTCGGTCAGCGCTGTCCATGGCCTCCAGCATACTACAAACACCAGAAACTACTTGCAACTCCTGGACAGAGGACAAGGGTGATTAAGAAGCCGAGAGGGTCCATTGGTTTCGGGCCCAATGCGTGGTAGTAACTGTATCATGGATCACAAACACAGAACTCAGTTCCTGAGGACGGCTTCAATGAGACAACCCACCATGTACTCCTACATGGCCTCTCACCGCTACCTTTACCAAATCGTGTTCACACACTTGGCTCACACACAGTAGGACATGTTCACAACTTTCCAATTCATCCCCGATGAATCAGACCTGACACAACTCTAAGCAATAGCAGGCATGACAAACAAGCATGAATGAGTAGGCACATCAGGGCTCAAACAACTCCTACTCATGCTAGTGGGTTTCATCTATTTACTGTGGCAATGACAGGTCATGCAGAGGATAAGGGGTTCAACTACCGCAACAAGTAACAGTTGAATCGTTGTTGTCCTAATGTAGTAAAAGAGAGCAGGAGCGAGAGAGTGGGATTGGGATTGTATCGGAATGAACAAGGGGGTTATGCTTGCCTGGCACTTCTGAAGATATTATAGTTCTTCATCGGTGTCATTGATCACGTCATCGGAGCATCGGCTACTGAGAGGGGATGATTACCGGCAAACAGAGAAGGGCACGATCAATGCAATGCACAATATGATGCATGCTATGACATGGCAATATGAATGTGTTTTGGGCTAATGCAAGCTAGAGCAGAATGGTTTGAGTTGATTTGAACCAAAGATTCAAATTCACATTCAAACTATGAATTCAAATAGTGCATTATCATGTTTTCACCTATACAGCAGGTATAACTTAGTTTGACATGCATGAAAATGATACAGATAGATAGATTGCATTTTTCTGATAATTGTTCATATATAAATTATTTCATTCTGAGCTACGGTTGATTTTATATGATTTTTAGAAGTTTATACTATTTTCTGGAATTTCCTGAATAAACTTAAATCCAGATAATGCTTTACTGCGTCAGCCTGACGTCAGTGTGACGTCAGCAGGTCAACTAACCCAGTCAGGTCAAACCTGACTAGTGGGGTCCGCACGTCAGTGTGACAGGGCAGGAACAGAGGCTGACCAGTGGGGCCAGGTCAACGGCCACGTCAGCGTAGTCAAACTGACACGTGGGGCCACTGGACTTAGATTAATTCAATCTATTTTTGTTAGATGGTTAATATACAGTGGGGCCCGCATGTCAATTGCACAGGGCATCATTAGCACTAGCCTAGTCGGGGTTAGGCCGGCGCTTAGCCGCCGGTGACCTCTGGCCACGGCGGAGGCACGCCGGAATCGTGGCTCCGGCATCCATTCGACGCGCGGATGGGTGCTAGGGGTAGCTAGCGCTCGCGCCCATCCAATGGAACAAGCGGGAGGCCGTGGGGTGGCCGGAAGTAGCGCCGGCGTTGAGGTTAGCGGCGGCCGGGGCTACGGGACCGACGAAACGACGCTGCAGTGCACGGCAGGAGCAACGGTTGAGTGTTCCAGGCTCCTGATGGCGTGCTGAGCATGTTGCAGTGCTTGGTTGCGGTCATAGCTAGCTCTGGCCGCGGCGGCGATGTGGCCTGACGGCGGCGAGCTTCGGAGCTCATGAGGACGGCAGCTACAGGGTGAAATCGACGAGGTGGTTAGGGGGAAAAGGACCGGAGCCTCACAGTGAGTGCAGAGGTGGCCTCGGCGTGCTCGGGGAAGCACCGGAGCGAGCGGGGCGGCGAGAGGATCTCCGGCGTTGGGAGGTTGAAGACGACGACGTGGAGGCACTCGGGGCGTCCGGCGTTGCACAGCTCGACGAGGAGGAAGAGGGATACTAGGCGGAGCTCTTGGGCATCTCAGGGCGTCGCCGGGATGGCGGTGTCCGCGGTGGTGGCGAGCGCCGGCGACGGAGGCGTTCGGGCGGGAAGAACAGAGGAGGGGGAGAGCGAGAGAGAGCCGGACGGCTCTGGGGGTCGCGTGGCATCGTCCAGACGCGTCGAGGCGGAGCCAGGCAGGCAGGGAGGGAGGAGGTGGCCGCGGCGTGTAGCTGCGCGCGTCGGGCACGCACCCTCGCCTACTGGCGCGAGGAGGAAGGCGACAGGAGAGCGCCTGGTGGGCTGGGCCGCCAGCTGGGCCGGCCAGGTGGGCTGCACAGTAGGTAGGTCCAGGTAACTTTCTCTCCCTCTTCTGTTTTCTAATTTGTTTTTGTTTTCTAATTATTTGCCTCTGTTTTGAGCTTAGGAAAAATACCAAGGCATTTCCTAAAATCCTGAAAATATTCATGGACACTTGCTGAATTATTTCTGTGGCCCAAAAATAGTTCCAACATTATTTGAACATTTAAATTATTTATAGCATTTAAATGCCCAAAAGTCAAATACAATAAGATTTAATTCAAAATCCAGGATGGCCTAGAAATAGGTGCATCATTTTTGGCAGGGGTTTTCACCTTTAGCAAAAATCATGAACTTTTCTAAAGGGCATTTGGGTTCATTGAAAATATTTTTTTACTTGAACCTAGTTGAATGCATTTGGTGCTAGGGTTTCAACATCCCCATTTCAAGTTTCTTTGAAAATTAAACATGATGACATGAGGAACAAGCAAAAGTCAAACAAGGGCTGATCTGGGGCTGTGACACCCTAGCAGCCTTCAAACACAGCAACTGTGACGAATGGCTCGCCCGCCACCTCGGCCAAGAAAAGCCGAAATCCATGGCAGCCCTCACAAAACTCATGAACCGCTTTTGCGCGGATGAGGACAGCTGGCTGGCTCGTAGCAAAACACAGCCAGTGAGGCAGGCTCCTCCAAGGCCAAGAACAGCACCGGCAAGCACCAGCGCAATAGACACAAACGCCGAAGCAATGGCGATAACACCGATGACACCACAGTTAACGCCGAATTCAGCGGCTCCAAGTCCGGTCAACGAAAGAAGCCCTACAAAAGGAACAATGAGGGACCATCCAGCTTGGACCGCATACTCGATCGTCCGTGCCAGATACATGGCACCCCAGACAAACAAGCCAATCATACCAACAGAGATTATTGGGTTTTCAAACAGGCTGGCAAGTTAAAAGCCGAGAGCAAAGAAAAGGGATCACAAAGTGAGGATGAGGACGAAGAGACCCGGCAGCCGAACACTGGGGGGCAGAAGAAATTTCCCCCTCAAGTCAAAACGGTGAACATGGTATACGCTACACACATCCCCAAAAGGGAGCGTAAGCGAGCACTTAGGGACGTCTACGCGGTAGAGCCAGTCGCCCCAAAATTCAATCCGTGGTCATCATTCCCGATCACCATCGATCGTCGAGATCACCCAACTAGTATCTGCCATGGCGGTTCGGCTGCACTGGTCCTCGACCCAATCATCGACGGATTTCAACTAACACGAGTCCTAATGGACGGTGGTAGCAGCCTCAACCTGCTCTATCAGGATACAGTGCGGAAGATGGGCATTAATCCCTCACGAATCAAACCCACAAACACTACATTTAAAGGAGTCATACCAGGCGTAGAGGCCCTTTGTACGGGCTCAATCACGCTAGAGGTGATCTTCGGCTCTCCGGACAACTTCCAAAATGAGGAGTTAATCTTTGATATCGTCCCCTTCCGCAGCGGCTACCACGCACTGCTCGGACGCACCGCGTTTGCTAGATTCAATGTAGTGCCACACTATGCTTATCTCAAGCTCAAGATGCCCGGTCCACACGGCGTCATAACAGTCAATGGCAACACTGAACGCTCCCTCCGAACAGAGGAGCACACAGCCGCCCTAGCAGTAGAGGTACAGAGCGGCCTTCTCAAGCAGAACCGTAATCCGACTGTCGAGCCCCTGGACATCACTAAGAGAGTCTGGACCACACTGCAGCAAGACGGTTTGGCTCATCAAGAGCTCGATTAGCAATTCGCCCTCCGTCCCAGTCCCGATGATGTAGCGCATCTGCACCACGCATACATAATTACGCACTCAAAATCCCACGGGCATCGACGGAGGCACAGTTAGCTTGTAGTTCGGCTACACCAATCAAGGACTCACTGGTACCCTTACTATTTCGTCTTTTTTTCTTTCTTTTTTCAGGTGCCTTTCATACAGGCCCCCTTCAATGGCCTGATTACCGTTCCTGTCAAAGGACAAGTACACCAGATTGGCGCAGAGCACAGGCATACAGGGGAAGCCCTAGAGAACAATCCAACGACTACTCTACCTGTCTTTCAGTACCCAAATGCAGCTCTCCTCTTGTCGTGGAATTGTCACGGCAGATGTCCTAGTGTGAGGACTTAGTCGTGAGGCCAACGCATCTATGCGGTAGCTTGAGAGGGGTTGATCGGAATCGAGAGATGCAACACAAGACAAGGATTTAGACAGCTTCGGGCCCCGGGAAACATCATCTGGTAACAACCCTACATGTTGTTTGAGGCTAGGTCTCATTATGATCACGGGAGAGTCGCCGGGAACCGGCTCTCGGTGTCTAGCCCTAGAGATTGTTTCTTGTTACTTGTCCCTCTTTGAGGTGCCCTGCCCCTCCTTATATAAGTTAGAGGGGCGGGTTACATGCGGAGTCCTAGTAGGACTAGGACTAGTCTATCTTTTCTTACAAGTTGAATACAAGTCCGGGTCTTGCTTCCGCGTAAAGGAAATATTCGTCATCCCTTTCCTTTTAAGCCGGCCCACCATGACATGAGCCGGCCTTCTGGGCCTTGGGCCTAGTCTTCTATCTGACCCGCCGTTGGGGTCATCCGGGAGTCATCAGGCTCGTGAGTCGTCTGACAGTGAGCCGCCAGACCCGTGAGTCGCCAGTCCTCCGGCGGGTCACGGTGAAGCGCCAAGTCCGGCTGGGTCATACTTCCGGCCGGGTCATACCGCGTGGTATATCCCCGACATTATCCCCCAATTTAATTTGGATTTATTCATGTTAAACTGATCCTGTAAGATAAACACAAGAACAAACTTGATAGGTTGTGTTCCGGGTTAAATATTTTCCTGAACCGGCACCTGATCATCTTTAAGTCCTTGTCATTTCCTTGTTAATATGTATATGTCCATGATCTCATAGTAAATCTTCTTTTAGCAGATATGTTTCAACTTTGTCAATACAAAAAATCCAGATACTTCTTTTGAAAAGTCCGGGTCAATGGGCCAGCTTCAGAGTCAATTTGCTGACATTGGTCTCTTGTAGAGAAAATTGTGAAGAATAATCCACTTGAGTCAGCTTTCAAAACACCGGCTTAAGAAATATTGGTCTTGAAATACTCATCTGATATTCAGCCGGTTTAACGATGTAGAACTTACCGGTTTAATATTACCAAAATTGTCGGTTTGTAAATATTGATGGCACCGAGTCATAATTGTTGCCGACGCCGGGTCATAATTGTTGATGACGCCAGGCTATGATTGTTGCAGACACCAGGTCATAACTAAGAATTCGAAAGTATTTCTCCTTATATCCGTGTTACCTGTAGCCCCCAAGTGACGGGTTTTCATGTTTGCATCAACCTGGGACTTGTAATTGTCTTATGCTCACAAAACTTCAACCGGTGTAGCCTCCAAGGGCCGGGTCATTATGCAATAATGAGCAGGGACTTTGTAAATATGATGATGTAAATTTGAGCAGTAACGTGTAGCCCCCAAGGGCCGGCTCAGTAAGATAATATTGAGCTGGGACTTTATATATATTTCCTTGAATTGTTGACAGGAGCAATTGGTAGCCCCCAAGTGCCGGCTCATTACAATGTGATGAGTCGGGTCTTCAATAAGGCCAGTAAAAATGACTTTGCATTAGCCCCCAAGTGCCATGGTGCATGCTGGCAGTGACATGGGACTTGCATATTTGATGTAATCTCAACTTTGAATAATGTAGCCCCCAAGTGCCGGGTCGTAAGCCTGCAGCGACTCGGGACTATTCCTTCCATTGTAGAATAAATCATATCCATTGATAAAATAATAGCCATTGCGCCAAAGCGACTTTGAATACCTCATCTGTTGATAAGTAAACCCGGAGTTTAAATACCCGGCGGCTCTTGGCCGATGGCAATTTAATACGCCTCCATTGTAAGCCGGGACTTTTATAACCCGGCGGCTTATAGCCTTTGAGAAAATCAAGAATTGATAACCCTTTTGAGACACCAATTTAAATCTTTGATGATGGGCTTGAACTTAATCATTTATGTAAATCATAGCTCTGTAAATCCTGCACAGAGATTAAACAACATATGCCTTGGCGACTTAACATCAAAAGCCAGGACGGGTAACCACCCAAATGTAGTCTTATCCTGCACACAAGTAGATCACAAAATCCCTTGACGGTTTACCGCAGGGCGGGTCATAATATCTAACATATAACCATTGTGATATTGAATTTGTACTGCTGGTTTACATGACCTGTGTAGTAAGGGTGATAACCCAACCTTTAGAAATCAAAACTTCCAAATGTTTAAGATTGTCATATGATGGCGACTTATTATCCAAAGTCAAACCGGGTTAAATAGCCACCACTCATATACACTTTAGATATGATCAAAAGAGCTTCAAATAAAATCCGAAAACTGTTTGCAAAAAGATACTTCAAAATTTTTGAGGCTTCTGATTCGAATACGATCAGAAAACCGTCCCAAAGGGGTTAAGCTAAGATTCGAATACAATCATATAGCCCCCAGTGGCTTTGGCGTTGCCGATCAAGAGGGTACCGACAGCTATGTTCTCTTTGGTTTGAATACGACCTATGTTTGAACAGGAAGCCCCCAAATGACCTTGAGAGTTGTTTAACGACGCTGATTCGAATACGATCCACGTCGGTTCCCAAAAGGGGTTGAGGATTCGAATACGATCAAGAAGCCCCCTAGTGAAGCCCCCTAGTGATCATGAGAATATTTAACGACTCTGATTCGAATACGATCAGGGTCACACCAAAAGGGTTAAGCTAAATTCGAATACGATCAGCTCCCAATGGTCATTAAAGCAGGGTACCTATGTTTGGGTTGTGCTTTGTAACAGACTCTTTTTGGTCCCTTTAATTTTTCCTGAGAACTCGAACTTTTGCGAGAGATAAATTCTCTTTGAACCTGAAAAACCGGATATTGAGAGCTTCAAAGCTTTGTGATAGACAAATTTACCTTGAACTGGATTTGAGAGCTTCAAAACTTTGTGGCAGATAAATTTCCCTTGAACCGGATTTTAAACCGGATATGGAGATCTTCAAAACTTTGTGAGAGATAGATTTCTCTTGAACCGGATTTTAAACCGGATATTGGCAAGACTTGCTGAGTCATACCATTGTAGCCCCCGAGTCTTAAGACGACTCGAGGAGTTGTCTTGAGATTCTCCATATTTGACCATAGCAGAAGGTGTATACATTAGTGTTCATAGCACGATGTGAATCCATAGAATGTTGAGGTGACTGCGGCGGGTTATAAATGATCCCCTATGAGCCGTGTCAGCAACTCGGCCAATGGTTCCTTCCAACTGCATGTTTTTGAAGTTAACCAAACTGTAGTGGCGGCGACTTGTGTGCCTGCCCATTGAGCCGTCCAGTGCAGACGGCGGCTGATAACACATGATAATTTGCCTCCAATTTGTCGGAAGAAAACCGGGCTTCCCAAGCAGTGACTCGCTCATATTCAATAAATAGCTCATGCATACAGGTGCGGCCCAGTGTGGTTTTATAGACCATCCCGCGAGAGATGGATGGTAAAGACGACCGTTGCATCAGAGGCGGCACAGACAGATGAGCCGGCCGCGGTGTTGTAAGCCGGTCCGGACGGGCGAATCAATCGCCGGCGCGGTAAGCCGTGCGGATGGGCGAGTCAACCACATTGTGTTGATGTAGTGAACAATTGTCCTGTATCAAAAACCTCGCAAGCCAGAGTAATTGCTCTTTTTAAAGAAAACAATATATATAATATATAAAAATTTACTGGATTGATTTCACCTGATATGTCAGGCCAGAAATTATCCACTGCGGAGTTGATGATCATCACGGTGAAGCTGAAACCAACCACGGCCGAGTCGGCCGCGGGAGCAGACAGAGGAGCCGGCCGTGGTGTTGTAAGTCGGTGTGGTCGGGCGAGTCAATCGCAGAAGCGGTAAGCGACGCGGATGCCGAGTCGGCCGCGGGGGCGGACGGGTAAGTTGTCCATCACATTGTAAGCCGGTCGCAGACGTGTGAGTTGTCCTCCTTGTTGTAAGCCGGCGTGATCGCAAGAGACGGCCACGGCGTTGTAAGCCGACGCGGTCACGAGAGACGACCGCGGCGTTGTAAGCCGGTGCGGGAGTCCGTTGAGTAACGACAACCACCTATGCCAAACGATGTTGGCGTGCCTCCATCTCCGCGGTATAACATTACTTTTTGTCATAAATAATTGCCCTGCATAAACAATATTGCAGACCAAGGCAAAGATAAACTTGTTCTTTGAAAAAAACAACAGGTGCTAATAAAACAAACTTGGATGGATATCACCTGATTTATTTGGACGACGGATGATCCGTTTATCGCGAAAGAGGTGGCTTAGGCAGACTAGTGACTCAATATAGTCCTGGCGGCTCAGGCAGACCGGCGACTTAATATAACCCCGGCGGCTCAAAGCGGCAAGGGCGGCTCAACGGGGCTCCGGCGGGTTGATGTAGATTAAGCTGCACGGGCGGTGACTTGCGCACACCTGTTCCATAAATAAGAGGGCGCAGACGCCGGTTGTCAGGACCGGTTTTTCGGGATATTAATTTCCAGAAAAAGGGCCCTTGTGCTCACCAGCCCCAGGATTACTGTTAGCTGATGAGACACCAACTTGATACAGAAATTCCAAGCAAAGTACAAAATATGTAGTACAAGACCATTGTGGCCTATGAGTACAACACTTGGTTTCTAGTGGTTGATGGCGGAAGCGGTTTGTGGTTCATCTGCGTCTATGGGACTCCATTTCCCACAAGAAGAGCTGACCAGGATAACTCCCACCTTCGCGAGGCTTCTATCATCATTGCGTAGGTTCCGGGGCTGTCATCGCAATGCTTATCTCCATGCGAGAAATCTGGCCAAGACAATAGCCAGGGACAAGCCAGTGAGTACTTTTGAATGTACTCGCAAACATTTTGAACACGGGTATAATATAATAAGGGATAATCATGCTCCGAAATATTCTATGGTCATAACGTCTGTCATGAAATAAACGAAGTCATGATGTACGCATGCGGGTAAAATATGAATATGCAATACGGGAGTAGAAATAGAATGCACTGATCGAGTGTCTGAAGCGACGCCTCAAATAAGATAAATCATGCCTCAGTCGGGCGTCTGAGTGACACCACATAAAGGACTTATAGACAATAAAAATAACAAGCATGCCACAGTCGGGCGTCTTTGCGACACCACATAAAGGGCTTATAAATAATAAAAATAACAAGCATGCCACAGTTGGGAGTCTGAGCGACACCCCATAAAGGGCTTACAATAGAAAGAAAAATAGCAAGCATGCCACAGTCGGGCGTCTATGCGACACCACATAAAGGGCTTATAAATAATAAAAATAACAAGCATGCCACAGTCGGGCGTCTGAGCGACACCACATAAAGGGCTTATAATAATTGCAGTGAGTATCCAGGAGGTAGGACCGTCCCAGGGATACTCAATATTTCAAATAATGTAAATGGTTAGTCCATAATAATAATAATCATAATCATCACAAGTCACAAGTCATGATCCAAGTTCTGGTTTAACAGTTTTCTCCTCCGAAGACCGACACTAAGACCGACACTTGACCCATCTCAGACTGTAGTCCTTAACCATGGACACGGCTATTCGAATAGATGTATAATCTCTGCAGAGGGTGTACTCTTTACCCACGGGTAACGGATTTCTTTAGCCCATCGGGACTAATTCCGTCTACGGTCTTTTAATTGAAAACACGCCTGACCTGCACACACCAGCTTAACTTACCGGTGTCTGGAATCACCCACGACACCTGTCAAGCAAAACTCTAAGTGGGGAGGCTACAACCTCGACGTAGCATGGGATCACAAAATTTATACCGCGCGCAAACTAGGGGAGCTACCCCTTCGGCTACAACCGAAACACCCATGCCCCCTGACCGTATGACTGGCTTTAATCCATGGCCATGGGACCCTCATCACGGCCTCTCTGTACGGTGTGTGCTAGAAAGGGGTTGACAACTTACTGAACCGTACCCTACCTATGGCAGGGACGAGTAGTAGTACGAAGCAAGTATGGGGGTTACTGCAACAAGACTCGATCTATGGCCGACTCAGGAGGTTCAAGTATTCTCCGTATGATTAGCATAACCAAAAATATTTCCATTAACAGATAAACTCACCACTCATCAAGCCTCACCATGCCATACGGGACACACTCGTCTCAACGAGGAACTAGGGACAAGCTCGTGTCTACCCAAGACCGCGACTTTCTCGGCTTCCTTCCGGTATGCATGAGAAGCTTACGAGGATGATTACCATCACCAGCATATCCATTTCTAACAGCAAAGCATCTCCATTATGCACCCATGCATATGATTTTATCGTCACATAAAATAACGTATGCTCCAAGTCAAGGTGGTGTTGTAACCGTATCAACAACACACAAAAAAATATTATGCCAGAGTTCAGAATGCTTGCCTTCGGGCTGTGGAGAGGAAGTGTGCATTCCAAAACTTTTTTTGAAAGTTTTCTTCTCTCTCCATTTCCTATTTTGAAAAATATTCAAATAACATATATTTCAAAAACAGTACAAAAAGTTGTCCCAAATATTTTTTTGAAATAAATCTTAAAATAAACTAGATGAAATTTGAGAGAGGTAGGAAAAAGAATCAACTCATTTGGAGTTTTATTTTAAAAGATATAGCCAGTCAAAGTTCTGTTTTAAAATAAAACAGAAAAAGAAAACGTTTCGGAGGGGCTTACGCTTTCTGTTTAGCGAAAACGTATTTTGCGAAATACGCCTCCACTTAAAACACACGTCGGTGGGGCTGGGTCGCTGACAGTGGGTCCAGCGGGCCCATTGGTCAGGTTTGACTAGTCTCTTCTCCCTCCTCTTCCTCTGCCCGAACGGAGGCGGAACTCCGGCGATCGACGCCGGCGAACGACGTCTCCTTGAGGATATCCGAGGGCAGGGATGGACCTGTCAGACCGGGGCGGTCCTCCCGGTGGTCGTTGGGTCGTCGGGGGTGGAAGGAGTCGCTGGCGGCGAGCTCCGCGGCGGAGGAGGTTTCGGGTGGTTTTGGGGTTCTGGGCTGCGGTGGTTCTTGGTCGCGTTTGAGAGGCTGGGCGGCTCCGTGAGGTCGAGGGGAGTGGGATGGTGGCACTAGATGGCCGGGGAAGGATATGACTGCGACGGATTGAACCGGAGCGCGGCGGCGGCCGATCCTGCCGGAGGTGAGGAAGGCGATGGTTTCAGACGACTTGAGCGAGGTGGCGCACTTCTACGGTTTGCCTGAGGATGCTCGAGCGAGGTTTGGGGCCATTTATAGCCGGGGGAGGTCGGTTCCCACGGCGGCCGAGGATAAGAACGCCGGCGACCGCTGTTCTGTAGCTGCAGGACGACGTGGCGGCGACGAGCGCGTGCCGACGAGCTTGTGGATGAGCTCGGGCTGTTCCAGGGGGCAGCTGGCACGCGTGGGTGGCTTGGGCGGCGCCGTCCATGACAGAGCCTGCTGTGGCCGGCCGCTAGCCGCCGTGGCCGACCAGACGGCGGCACTGTGGGGCTCCAGGGGCGGCTCTGCGGCGAGGGGAAAGGGCGGGCGTGCTGGCTGCGAGCGGGGGAGGCCAGAGCGGGCGCGGGGAGGCGGCCGTGCGACGCGGCGGCTCGGGCGCCCGCATGTGCAAAACGTGCGCTCTGGGCGCGCCCAGAGCACGCACGGGACGTGCTCGACGTAATGCTAGGGCAGGCTAGAGTGCTAGAGCGAGGCTGGCAATTAACAAGACTAGGTTAGAGCTAGCAAGGGGGTTAATGGACACTTTGGTTAGGTCAGGGGATCAAGTTCACAGGGCAAACTAATAATCATGCCAAATCTGCCCGTGCACTCAAGGTGTTCGTCAGAATGCTAAGTGCATCTAGGCAACTTTTGGAGTGGCCAAAATCTCCAGATCCTAGTCTCTTTAGGAGCTAAAGAAGGTGGTAAGGTTAGTTTGGCAAAAACAGAAACATGTTAGTGCAAGTTTTTGAGAAAGCCAATTTTGGGCAGAAACTAAGGCTATAATTGCATGGACTAAAAATACTCCAATGGGTCCAATCTCCTGGACTTAAGGGTTTGGTAAAGTGGTCAATAAGAAGGATAAATCCCAAGGCAACAAGAGCAAGATAAAATATGGTTGCAGTACAAATCACCAAACTGGACCAGAATGGAAATGAGGTTGATTCACTCAAATTTTTCAAAGAACATCACTGGGTTTTTGCATGAAGTTGAATCATGTGCATCTACTGACATCTCCAAACACTTGGAAGAATTTTTTAAAGAATATTTAAATAGGTTGTAGTGCAAAAATACCTACTGGACCAGACTTGAAAAGTTGATGTAGAGCTCAAAATCTCCAATAACCAAAAGATATCTTTGCATAAAAGTGATGTGGAAACAACACATGACATCCCCAAATTTTGGTGAAAATTTTAAATGCATAAATCAAATGGTTGCAGTGCAACAGGGACTCCAAATTCATGAAAAATCATTTTAAAAGAATAAAGCTCAGGAAAAGCAATTATGCAATTAAATCCATTGATAAAGAATTGTTTTATAGAGAGAGTATACAAGTCAAATAATACTTTTTGGAAAGTTTCCACTTGAGGTAAAACTCCACAATATTAAAGAAAAGAGAGGTTCTGAAATCAAGAGATAAATCCAGACAAATGGAAAAGTTTAATCTTCTGGCAAAATTTTAATTAATAAAACAAGGTCAAAATTTTGGGGTGTCACAACACTACCCCCCTTAAGAAAAATCTCGTCCTCGAGATTTGCTAAGGGTTGTTTTAAAAATAATACTCCCATTAGTTGAAACCAAGAGTTTGCTCATAGCACAAACTTAGGGTACAATCCTAAGCTGCAACACACAAATAAACATAGCTATGATGTTTACAATGAAAACGGCATATGGACAGGGTCGCGAGGGAACGTCTCTGGTACTGGGGCGCACTCTTCTTCTATCGGGGAAAGCGGGTTGACCAGTCGATGAACGCGTCTCTCCTGGTCGGGCCTCAGTGGTCTGCCGATGGCGATCTGAGGATTTAAATCAACGAGGCTCTGGAGATAACCCATAACTCGCTGGGTCAAATGTTCTTGAGCGATGACATACTGGACAAGGTTGGCCAGTACTGGATCTCTCTCAATCCGCCCACCGGGAAAAGATGCTACTTCTCCGGGTGCTGCACGACTCGGAAAATAATAATATCCTCATTCGCTGGCATAGGGTACCGCGAATCGAAGACGAGCGAGCGCTTCGTACGCAGCAGCTTCTATGGCCATATGCGGAGTCGTCATGGATTTCCACACGAAGGAGACTTCCGTTGGGTCTTGGTTTGGGTTTGCGGGAGGAATGTGCACCACTGCCCAATATTTCGAGGTGGATGGGGTGATCCTTGATTTGAGCAACTCGTACTGGGGTGGATGAATGGCACTTATGGTACTGCAGGTAAAGTCCCACAATAATTTAACAAAACTACCCGGGGTTGCGTCTGGAGTTCTCAGGTAAATACTGGGGGTCGGCATGGCAAAGAAATGGCTGTGCGTGTTGTGCACTAGGTGAGGGGTGCTTGGCAAGGTCACGAGGTGGCCTTTTATATAGCATTGGGGCTGGGTTAATTACCGTGGTGAAAGGTAACTAGTTGTCGGTTCTGTTCTATGGGTCGGGGTCAAAGCCACAGATACTCATATCTCATAAATGTGACGCATACTGTGGGTGTCGTCGGGGTTGGTTTTGGTAGCTGCGCCCGGAACTAAAAAAAAGTAACTGTATACTGACGTACTTATGCCTGGCTACTATTCCAAAATAGGGGCGCACAAGCACACATCATTTAATAATGGTGATACAGGATCACACAATTACAAGGCGTAGAGATACTAAGGCTCGGTACTACTCGAGCGACTTAGTCTACTTCGTTAATATCTAAGCGGGCTTGCCTTGTGGATGTCGAGGCTTCTCCATGGGTTTCACCGTCTGGATTAGCCGGATGAGGTTGAGGGGCTGCAGGGTCGGGGTAGCGATGATGACCGTTGCGGGGGTTGTTGGCCACAACCCCGTTGGAGTGTGTTCCCAACAGGCGACGAAGCACTTCTAGGGACACCAAAGTATTTTGGTCGATGGCTGGGGCAGACCTCAAGGGCTCGATCGGGTGTCCGAACAGCACGACTGGGTTGTCGGCGTCGGGCTCCACTTCTCCTCTCGCCGGGGCTCGGCGAACCAGTTCTGCACGAGCTGCGATCAGATCAAGGGTGATTTGATCGAACAGTTCCTCTAGTGCACTTACATAGCGCACCAGATGCAACAATGCAGGATCCGTCTCGTGATCTCCGTTGGCAACCTGGGGCGGCCTACCATACCCGTCACGGTTGGGGTAGTAGTAGAACGAGCGACAGTTAACTCTGGGCGACAAGTGCCGGAGTTGAACTATAGCTTCTCGAGCTGCCAGTTGGACGGCTTGTGGCTCAAAGGAAGTGGTCCTTCCAGTGAACCTGTAGGGGTGTTCTGGTGATAGACCCCTACCATAGATGTGTACAGTGGCCCAGAACTGACGGCTCTCACCGTTCATGAGTCCTTGGTACACAACATATTCTGGGGGCTCTTCTAATGCATATGCACGGCGGGTGAGGTTTGCGAGCACGGTCACAAAACCTCCAAGGTTGGCGGCTGTGGTCTCATTGTGAACAATGGGTCCAGGCATTATGGCTTGGTTTGGGGGTAGAGGCGGTGCTGTGCTGGGTTGAGGCTAGCGTGCCCTTTTTATAGAAAAGGGGATGGAGTCTTCCTCCGCACGCTTGCGAATGAGACATTTTAGGTGTCGGTCACTGGCGCGTGATCGACGGGCTAGGCTGATAGGTTGGGCACCGACTGCCAAAAGCGTCGGGGTCACTGTGTGGCTATCTTACACGAGAAGCTTGGCCGGGGTTGGGTTAAGGTCTGGTGGGTTGGTTAACCTAGGTTTATTGACCTGGCTAAGATAGGATTAGCCAATGGTCAGCCTGGCTCTGATACCAAGTTTGTCAGGAGTGGTTTTTGGGATATTAATTTCCAGAAAAAGGGCCCTTGTGCTCACCAGCCCCAGGATTACTGTTAGCTGATGAGACACCAACTTGATATAGAAATTCCAAGCAAAGTACAAAATATGTAGTACAAGACCATTGTGGCCTATGAGTACAACACTTGGTTTCTGGTGGTTGATGGCGGAAGCGGTTTGTGGTTCATCTGCGTCTATGGGACTCCATTTCCCACAAGAACAGCTGACCAGGATAACTCCCATCTTCGCGAGGCTGCTATCATCATTGCGTAGGTTCCGGGGCTGTCATCGCAATGCTTATCTCCATGCGAGAAATCTGGCCAAGACAATAGCCAGGGACTAGCCAGTGAGTACTTTTGAATGTACTCGCAAACATTTTGAACACGGGTATAATATATTAAGGGATAATCATGCTCCGAAATATTCTATGGTCATAACGTCTGTCACGAAATAAACGAAGTCCATGATGTACGCATGCGGGTAAAATATGAATATGCAATACGGGAGTAGAAATAGAATGCACCGATCGAGTGTCTGAAGCGACGCCTCGAATAAGATAAATCATGCCTCAGTCGGGCGTCTGAGTGACACCACATAAAGGACTTATAGACAATAAAAATAACAAGCATGCCACAGTCAGGCATCTTTGCGACACCACATAAAGGGCTTATAAATAATAAAAATAACAAGCATGCCACAGTTGGGAGTCTGAGCGACACCCCATAAAGGGCTTATAATAGAAAGAAAAATAGCAAGCATGCCACAGTCGGGCGTCTATGCGACACCACATAAAGGGCTTATAAATAATAAAAATAACAAGCATGCCATAGTCGGGCGTCTGAGCGACACCACATAAAGGGCTTATAATAATTGCAGTGAGTATCCAGGAGGTAGGACCGTCCCAGGGATACTCAATATTTCAAATAATGTAAATGGTTCGTCCATAATAATAATAACCATAATCATCACAAGTCACAAGTCATGATCCAAGTTCTGGTTTAACAGTTTTCTCCTCCGAAGACCGACACTAAGACCGACACTTGACCCATCCCAGACTGTAGTCCTTAACCATGGACACGGCTATTCGAATAGATGTATAATCTCTGCAGAGGGTGTACTCTTTACCCACGGGTAACGGATTTCTTTAGCCCATCGGGACTAATTCCGTCTACGGTCTTTTAATTGAAAACACGCCTGACCTGCACACACCAGCTTAACTTACCGGTGTCTGGAATCACCCACGACACCTGTCAAGCAAAACTCTAAGTGGGGAGGCTACAACCTCGACGTAGCATGGGATCACAAAATTTATACCGCGCGCAAACTAGGGGAGCTACCCCTTCGGCTACAACCGAAACACCCATGCCCCCTGACCGGATGACTGGCTTTAATCCGTGGCCATGGGACCCTCATCACGGCCTCTCTGTACGGTGTGTGCTAGAAAGGGGTTGAGAACTTACTGAACCGTACCCTGCCTATGGCAGGGACGAGTGGTAGTACGAAGCAAGTATGGGGGTTACTGGAACAAGACTCAATCTACGGCCGACTCAGGAGGTTCATGTATTCTCTGTATGATTAGCATAACCAAAAATATTTCCATTAACAGATAAACTCACCACTCATCAAGCCTCACCATGCCATACCGGACACACTCGTCTCAACGAGGAACTAGGGACAAGCTCCTGTCTACCCAAGACCGCGACTTTCCCGGCTTCCTTCCGGTATGCATGAGAAGCTTACGAGGATGATTACCATCACCAGCATATCCATTTCTAACAGCAAAGCATCTCCATTATGCACCCATGCGTATGATTTTATCGTCACATAAAATAACGTATCCTCCAAGTCAAGGTGGTGTTGTAACCGTATCAACAACACACAAAAAAAATATTATGCCAGAGTTCAGAATGCTTGCCTTCGGGTTGTGGAGAGGAAGTGTGCATTCCAAAACTTTTTTTGAAAGTTTTCTTCTCTCTCCATTTCCTATTTTGAAAAATATTC
Organism: Triticum aestivum; assembly: GCF_018294505.1. Classification (NCBI taxonomy): domain Eukaryota; kingdom Viridiplantae; phylum Streptophyta; class Magnoliopsida; order Poales; family Poaceae; genus Triticum; species Triticum aestivum. Next base: position 145,012,199 of record NC_057805.1, read on the forward strand.
AAATAACATATATTTCAAAAACAGTACAAAAAGTTGTCCCAAATATTTTTTGAAATAAATCTTAAAATAAACTAGATGAAATTTGAGAGAGGTAGGAAAAAGAATCAACTCATTTGGAGTTTTATTTTAAAAGATATAGCCAGTCAAAGTTCTGTTTTAAAATAAAACAGAAAAAAAAAACGTTTCGGAGGGGCTTACGCTTTCTGTTTAGCGAAAACGTATTTTGCGAAATACGCCTCCACTTAAAACACACGTCGGCGGGGCTGGGTTGCTGACAGTGGGTCCAGCGGGCCCACTGGTCAGGTTTGACTAGTCTCTTCGCCCTCCTCTTCCTCTGCCCGAACGGAGGCAGAACTCCGGCGATCGATGCCGGCGAACGACGTCTCCTCGAGGATATCCGAGGGCAGGGATTGACCTGTCAGACCGGGGCGGTCCTCCCGGTGGTCGTTGTGTCGTCGGGGGTGGAAGGAGTCGCCGGCGGCGAGCTCCGCGGCGGAGGAGGTTTCGGGTGGTTTTGGGGTTCTGGGCTGCGGTGGTTCTTGGTCGCGTTTGAGAGGCTGGGCGGCTCCGTGAGGTCGAGGGGAGTGGGATGGTGGCACTAGATGGCCGGGGAAGGATATGACTGCGACGGATTGAACCGGAGCGCGGCGGCGGCCGATCCTGCCGGATGTGAGGAAGGCGATGGTTTCAGACGACTTGAGCGAGGTGGCGCACTTCTACGGTTTGCCTGAGGATGCTCGAGCGAGGTTTGGGGCCATTTATAGCCAGGGGAGGTCGGTTCCCGCGGCGGCCGAGGATAAGAACGCCGGCGACCGCTGTTCTATAGCTGCAGGACGACGTGGCGGCGACGAGCGCGTGCCGACGAGCTTGTGGATGAGCTCGGGCTGTTCCAGGGGGCAGCTGGCGCGCGCGGGTGGCTTGGGCGGCGCCGTCCATGACAGAGCCTGCTGTGGCCGGCCGCTAGCCGCCGTGGCCGACCTGACGGCGGCACTGTGGGGCTCCAGGGGCGGCTCTGCGGCGAGGGGAAAGGGCGGGCGTGCTGGCTGTGAGCGGGGTAGGCCAGAGCGGGCGCGGGGAGGCGGCCGTGCGACGCGGCGGCTCGGGCGCCCGCACGTGCAAAGCGTGCGCTCTGGGCGCGCCCAGAGCACGCACGGGACGTGCTCGACGTAATGCTAGGGCAGCCTAGAGTGCTAGAGCGAGGCTGGCAATTAACAGGACTAGGTTAGAGCTAGCAAGGGGGTTAATGGACACTGTGGTTAGGTCAGGGGATCAAGTTCACAGGGCAAACTAATAATCATGCCAAATCTGCCCGTGCACTCAAGGTGTTCGTCAGAATGCTAAGTGCATCTAGGCAACTCTTGGAGTGGCCAAAATCTCTAGATCCTAGTCTCTTTAGGAGCTAAAGAAGGTGGTAAGGTTAGTTTGGCAAAAACAGAAACATGTTAGTGCAAGTTTTTGAGAAAGCCAATTTTGGGCAGAAACTAAGGCTATAATTGCATGGACTAAAAATACTCCAATGGGTCCAATCTCCTGGACTTAAGGGTTTGGTAGAGTGGTTAATAAGAAGGATAAATCCCAAGGCAACAAGAGCAAGATAAAATATGGTTGCAGTACAAATCACCAAACTGGACCAGAATGGAAATGAGGTTGATTCACTCAAATTTTTCAAAGAACATCACTGGGTTTTTGCATGAAGTTGAATCATGTGCATCTACTGACATCTCCAAACACTTAGAAGATTTTTTAAAAGAATATTTAAATAGGTTGTAGTGCAAAAATACCTACTGGACCAGACTTGAAAAGTTGATGTAGAGCTCAAAATCTCCAATAACCAAAAGATATCTTTGCATAAAAGTGATGTGGAAACATCACATGACATCCCCAAATTTTGGTGAAAATTTTAAATGCATAAATCAAATGGTTGCAGTGCAACAGGGACTCCAAATTCATGAAAAATCATTTTAAAAGAATAAAGCTCAGGAAAAGCAATTATGCAATTAAATCCATTGATAAAGAATTATTTTATAGAGAGAGTATACAAGTCAAATAATACTATTTGGAAAGTTTCCACTTGAGGTAAAACTCCACAATATTAAAGAAAAGAGAGGTTCTGAAATCAAGAGATAAATCCAGACAAATGGAAAAGTTTAATCTCCTAGCAAAATTTTAATTAATAAAACAAGGTCAAAATTTTGGGGTGTCACACCGGTGCGTGATGGTGCTGACGACCGTGACGTACACTTCACAGGCACAACATGGCACCACCTTTGCTGCACATAAAAATATACAGACCAAAGTAATTGTTCTTTGATGAAAACAATATGTTTAATAAAATATAAACTTGGATGGATGGTCCGTTCCACGAATCAACTTCCAGTACTTGCAATGGCAACTTAGCCACTCTCCCCTGATTTTTTTTAGCACCCGGCCACTTGACCTTTCTTTCAACCGGTCTCTTCTCATCTCTGGCACGGTCGGTGCAGAAGGCCAGGTGGCAAGGCGGAGGCGATTCAGGGCCAGTCAGAAAATTTCAAGCGTTCCCTTCTGGTTGCATCCGAACTGTTGGTTGCTATAAGTAGCATTGCTTTTTCTGAAGGTTTGCCCCGTGCTTGTACTAGTAGTACTTTGTAAAGTAACACTAAAATTATCTTCTGACTTCGGATAATGTGGGAGGCCGATCTGGAGAACTCACGGGGCTGCAACTTTCTTTTCAACTCCCAGACAGCTTCCCACTTTCCTTTCTTCAGCCAGCAGCCAGCAATCTTCAGGTGAGCATGCAGGAGCGCAGCCGGGGGCGAGGCGCAGTGGTAGCTGACACCCATAGGTTGACATGAGCGCGCGGTGATCCGGCCGAGGTGGGCCACATCAGAGATGGCCGCAAGGCCGGGTGGCTGACGCCGAAGCTGTCTGATGGCGTTGGTAAAGGCGGCTCTCGGAGGCAGCCAGGCGGTTCGACCCAGCGGGGCCGGGTGACGCGGGGTCCTGACGAATCCGCGGTCGATGGACCGTGCGAGGCGAGGCGCGGCGAGTGACCTGGCAAAGGCGGCTCGGAGAGGTGAAAGCGAAGCCGCTTGGTCAAGGGCGACTCAGCGCAGCCCCTAGCAGAAGACGAAAGCGACGCGGCAGGTTTCAGCTGCGGCGGCTCAGCGCGTAGTGGCGGCGGCGTCTCAACATGAGACGGCGGCTCTCTGGCGGCGGTTCGGCGCAGGGCAGATGAGGACCAGCAGGGAGGGGCGCTATGGCGGCTTAAGCAAACGGCAAGTTGTAGCCTCAGAGACAGCCGCGATAGGTGACGGCTCCGAATTTGACTTTGATTTGAAGTGGCGGATGTAGACAACTCGTAGTGAGGCAAGGGCAGCTCTTGCATGAGACGGCCCACGGCGGCAAAGCTGCGCCGCCAAGGCAATTTGGCACAGCTGCAGCCGTTGACCATAGACAGAGACTTGGAACAGGGTCAGCTCGGGCGTTGCGACAGAGGCGGGCCGTCCGGGCGGTTGCGACTGTGTTGGCGACTGAAGGTGACTTGTGCGCTCGTGGTCCGGCAGTAGCAGGTGGCCCGCTGGTCAGACCACGGTTGTATCCGTTCCCGAGTCGTCGTCGTCTCCACGTCCGGGTGGTAGTGGCTCTTGATATAGCAATCAATTTTATCCATCAAATCTCCATGAGCATGTATGTACTGATATTCTGGTCGGCCTTAAGTAAATCTCACGTAGAATAGAAAAAGTAGAGTCAACAGCACCGGACGTAGTGTATAGAAATAAGACTAGTACTCCAGTACTTAGCGAGTAGTAGTGCCTGATTCCTCGGGGCTTGAACCTGTAATCCAGCAGCCGGAACTTGCGGAACTCGGCCAATCGGACAGTAGATTTCTTTTGTCGGATTCGATCGAAAGTACAATTTGACAGCTTGTAGGACTCGGTGTAGAAACGAAAACGGATCTCCTGTCGACGGATCGTGTCGCCTCGTCGGCGGCGCACAGAACATCAAACCCTAATTATTTTTATCTCAATCTGGTAAACTTGCACTTGATGCAGATCCTTACAAACCGGCTCATCTTCATCCGAGAATTTGTGAACCTCTCGACCCTGAGAGAGATCCCTCCAAGAACTCAACACCACCGTGCGCAGGCCCCACGGTGGGCGCCAACTGTCGTGGAATTGTCACGGCAGATGTCCTAGTGTGAGGACTTAGTCGTGAGGCCAACGCATCTATGCGGTAGCTTGAGAGGGGTTGATCGGAATCGAGAGACGCAACACAAGACAAGGATTTAGACAGCTTCGGGCCCCGGGAAACATCATCCGGTAACAATCCTACATGCTGTTTGAGGCTAGGTCTCATTATGATCACGGGAGAGTCGCCGGGAACCGGCTCTCGGTGTCTAGCCCTAGAGATTGTTTCTTGTTACTTGTCCCTCTTTGAGGTGCCCTGCCCCTCCTTATATAAGTTAGAGGGGCGGGTTACATGCGGAGTCCTAGTAGGACTAGGACTAGTCTATCTTTTCTTACAAGTTGAATACAAGTCCGGGTCTTGCTTCCGCGTAAAGGAAATATTCGTCATCCCTTTCCTTTTAAGCCGGCCCACCATCACATGAGCCGGCCTTCTGGGCCTTGGGCCTAGTCTTCTATCTGACCCGCCGTCGGGGTCATCCGTGAGTCATCAGGCTCGTGAGTCGTCTGACAGTGAGCCGCCAGACCCGTGAGTCGCCAGTCCTCCGGCGGGTCACGGTGAAGCGCCATGTCCGGCCGGGTCATACTTCCGGCCGGGTCATACCGCGTGGTATATCCCCGACACCTCTGGTTCTGGCATGTTAAATAGCCGGTTGCTTATCGCATTATTTGTATAAATGTGCTTTGACGCATTAATCCAACCATAATGGAAGCAGTTTACGGCCCAAGTCAAGGGGCCCCAGATACTACCTCTGCTCTTTTTCTGTTTCCCGTTGCTATTAATGTAACGCCCCAAGACCGACGCTCCAGAAGACTTACATATATTTCGTGTCACCATGTGTTTCTTTTGTGCTTGCTATTTTATTTTTGCATTGCATCATGTCATCATGCCATCATGTCATTAAACTTTGCATCTCAACTCAACTAATAAATTGCATAGATGGTTGATCTATTTAAATCGAGGGAAGGGTGACTTCTCTTTATAACATATCCTCCCAATATTAGGGAGCTATATTAAATATTTCTTTAATATGGAAATCACCATAACACACTTGCAAATTATCCCAATGCCTTTGTTATCTTACTTCTTGGTCTCCAACCTTGCCATATACTCTTTCATCATATTCCGGAGCTCCACCAAAAATCCGAACATTTTTGGACCTTCCCAACCCTCACTTCCTATTCAAATCATTTGAATTCAAATCAGATGAGTTTGAATTTAAATCTTTTAATCATGGCCTTTTCTATTTTCTCGGAACAGGCACATTTTTATGAGTCCGGGAAAATAGCCCCTTGCACAAATCCTTTCCCTAACCCTCCCTTTCTTTTCTTCTCTCTAATTTATTTTCTATTAAAAGAAATATGAGGGCGAGAGAGAGAGAGAGAGCACAGCCTTGCAGCCCAGCCGGCCTATTGGGCCTAACCAACCAGCGCCGGCCCACCTAACCCTCCTAACCCTAGCCGCTCGATCCCTCAACCCCTCTCGTTCCCCTCCGCCGCCACCAACACACGCATGCATCGAGTCCCCCCTCTCGATCTCACACTCTCCCTCCCGTAGCGCCCCTCTCCCTCGATCCCCTCCTTCTTCCTTGCTTCGCCAGGGAGAGGAGCGAGACCTCGCGCCTACAGTCGTCGTCCTCCGCGCCCAGCAGGAGCGTCGCGCCCTTGTCCCGTTCCCCTCTGCCTTGCCTCTCCGTCGCATGGCCCGGCGCCAGTGCCGCTGCTGCTTCGTCGCCCGTGCCGCCATGGCCCTCCTCATGCCTCTGCTTCCTTGCCCTCGCCGGTTTCGAGTCCTTCCGCTCCGGATCTGGCGCGTGCCGCGCCCCGGACCTCACCTGCGGCTCCGCCGCCCCATCTCCACCTCGCCGACCGTCAACCCCGACATCCGACCCGGCCATCTTCTGCTGCTACCTCGAGCAGTCCTGCCATGGCCATCACCTCCCCGACGCCCTTGCTGCTGCTGCTAGACCACCTCGGTGCCACCAGGGAGTGCCATGGCCTCCACCGAGACCCTTGGAATCATCAAGACCGCCAAGTACCACGACATACGGCGCCCGAACGACCACCGCACCGAACGCCAAGTACAGGATGATGACCCGCGAAGCCTTGGATGCCATGTACCACAACTGTTGTGTTCCGTTTCATCTCTGCCGAGACCAAGAGGATGCCAAGTACCAGGATGACGACGACCCATCAAGTTCATTTATGGGCGTGTACCACTACGCCGGAGTCCTCGGATCCGTCAAGTTTCACTATGAAACATACAACTACCGTCGACCCTGAAGACCTCGGATTCATCAAGTTCCCACGACGACTTAAGTGTACCCCTCCGGTTCGCCAAGTTCGACTACCGTTTCTACCATGTACAACTACTTCCACTACGCCCCCACGTGTGCCACTACTTCCCACGACGACCCGTGAACAACTACTTCCACTTCGAACTCGTCCGCCCCGAAACGTACGCTTCAAAGGTATAATGACGAGACGACCGCCGTGGACCGAATGCATGTGTTGTATGAGATGCACCGTTTGCACCGTGTCCGAGTTGTCACTCGTTACAATGCCACTAACCCGTGGGAACCCGGTAGTCGGGAGCACCCCACCATCTTGCATGACACGCTCACGCCACACTTCCTTTTGCACCGGTATCTCCACGAGCTACGGGAACCGATATGTTGCCGTGGCATCATTTTAGGATTCGTTACCGTGGCACCCCTTTATTCCACCACGGTGACAAATGCTTCATAACATGCTCATGTCAACATTTTCATAAAAAGGCATAAAACTTGCATTGTCATACGCATCATGATAACAACATTTAAAAATGTTTATAATTGTTGTTTCCTTTAAATTGCTATTTATGCATATGGGGATTTTCCGGAATTGTCGTTTGTTATTTCCGGCCTCATTTAAACTTGCCTAGATAGGTTGTTTAATTATGCTTCACCTCTTGCCATGTTAACCAACATTTAATCTTGTCTTGTTCCTAAACGAGAGCAAACTAAATAACTTGAATGTGGTGTTTCGTCAATATGCAAGTCGTTGCATATTGAGCTCCACTTAATTTGTAGTATTGTTTGTGCACCTTGCCATGCCATGCCTCATTAAACTGGACATGCATCATACTTGATTGTGCATCATGCCATGTTTATGTGATGGTTGTTTATCATGTTGTTTGTTTCTTTCCGGTTTGCTTCTCTCGTTAGCTTCGGTTTCGTTCCGGAGTTGTGAGGATTTGTTCGACTACGTCCATTTGTCTTCTTCATGGACTCGTTCTTCTTCCTTGCGGGATCCCAGGCAAGATGACCATACCCTCGAAATCACTTCTATCTTTGCTTGCTAGTTGTTCGCTCTATTGCTTTTCCGCGCTACCTACCACTTGCTATATCATGCCTCCCATATTGCCATGTCAAGCCTCTAACCATCCTTTCCTAGCAAACCGTTGTTTGGCTAAGTTACCACTTTTGCTCAGCCCTTCTTATAGCGTTGCTAGTTGCAGATGAAGATGAAGTTGGTTCCATGTTGGGATATTTTGGTATATCACAATATCTCTTATTTAATTAATGCATCTATATACTTGGTAAAGGGGGGAAGGCTCGGCCTTACGCCTAGTGTTTTGTTCCACTCTTGCCGCTCTAGTTTCCGTCATACCGGTGTTATGTTCCTTGATTTTGCATTCCTTACGCGGTTGGGTGTTATGAGAACCCCTTGACAGTTCGCCTTGAATAAAACTCCTCCAGCAAGGCCCAACCTTGGTTTTACCATTTGCCTACCTAAGTCTTTTTCCCTTGGGTTCCGCGGACTCAAGGGTCATCTTTATTTTAAACCCCCGGGCTAGTGCTCCTTTGAGTGTTGGTCCAAACTAGAGCCCCTTGCAGCGCCGCCTCGGGGAAACTTGAGGGTTGGTTTTAGTTGTACGGACTGCTCATCCGGTGTGCCCTGAGAACGAGATATGTGCAGCTCCTATCGGGATTTGTCGGCACATTCGGGCGGCTTTGCTGGTCTTGTTTTACCATTGTCAAAATGTCTTGTAACCAGGATTCCGAGTCTGATCGGGTCTTCCTGGGAGAAGGAATATCCTTCGTTGACCGTGAGAGCTTGTGATGGGCTAAGTTGGGACACCCCTGCAGGGTATAAACTTTCGAGAGCCAAGCCCGCGGTTATGTGGCAGATGGGAATTTGTTAATGCCCGGTTGTAGAGAACTTGACACTTGACTTAATTAAAATACATCTACCGCGTGTGTAGCCGTGATGGTCTCTTTTCGGCGGAGTCCCGGAAGTGAACACGGGTTGGGTTATGTATGAACGTAAGTAGTTTCAGGATCACTTTTTGATAACTTCTATCTTCTGGACCGTTGCGTTGCTCCTCTTCTCGCTCTTATTTGCGTATGTCAGCCACCATATATGCTTTGTGTTCGCTGCAGCTCTACCTCACTACCTTCTCCTACCCATAAGCTTAAATTGTCTTGATCTCGCGGGTGTGAGATTGTTGAGTCCTCGTGACTCACAGATACTTCCAAAACAGTTGCAGGTGTCGACGATACCAGTGCAGGTGATGCAACCGAGCTCAAGTGGGAGTTCGACAAGGACCTTGGTCGTTATTATGTTTCATTTCCTGATGATCAGTAGTGGAGCCCAGTTGGGACGATCGGGGATCTAGCATTTGGGGTTGTCTTCTTTTATTTTGGTTCCGTAGTCGGACCTTGATTGTACTCTGAATGATGTATGTTTAATTTATGTATTGTGTGAAGTGGCGATTGTAAGCCAACTCTTTATCCCATTCTTGTTCATTAGATGGGATTGTGTGAAGATGACCCTTCTTGCGACAAAACCACCATGCGGTTATGCCTCCAAGTCGTCCCTCGACACGTGGGAGATATAGCCGCATCGTGGGCGTTATAATTAATTACTTATATCCTCGCACCCGTGCACTTTGGTATGTTTCGTATTCGCCAGGGGCTCCCTATCGCCCCATAATGCGGCAACAAAGTCCGAACACTTCTTATTGATAAGTTCGACACCCCGAATTTAGCATTATATGCATTGGCTCCGAATCATGTCTTTGGTCAATAGTTGGGTTGCCCGGCTCCTGTGCTTGCTACCCTACGTTCCGCTACATCGGCTAGGGTAGTAAAGGGAGAACTACTGCGATTGTGCCCTGGTCTAAACCGGATGAGCACCTCAGTAGAGAAAGCCGAAAACTGACTGTCATGATGCGGCGAGAGCCGGTCAGCTGTTCGGAGGTCACAAATCGTTGGAGATTTTTTTTTTCGCATTTCGTGAAGGATCGGTACTTCCTGATCAGACGCTGACAGCACTCTGGTTCATATACCAGGGGTTGCGCCTATGTTTTATTATAAAACTCATATGGCTAAGTGAGGGCGTTTAAGCCGCATAGTCTGATTGCCTGGTTCATTGCGCTAAACAACTCCTTCAAGGACCATATAATTGGATCAAGATTGTTTAGAATCCATCCCGAACACCTCCGTACTACCTACGTGAGGGCAGAAGCCGACGACTGGTCAACCCTCAGATTCCATACAACACGGCCGCACAGGAGGAAACAATCAAAACATAACAAACATTATATTACAATCCGGATTTGTTTTCATCATACAAGGCAAAGACAAAAACGAATGTCTTCATTCAAAATAATGTCCTGCCCGCACTGCGCTGCTGCGAGTCGAGACCCCTCCAGGACATCCACAAAATATCGCTCGGGTGTGCGGTGCTCCTTGCCCTCCGGCGGCCCCTTGGCCACCTCGACGGCGTCCATCTTCGCCCACTACATCTTGCAACGAGCGAAGGCCATGCGGGCACCTTCGATGCAGACTGATTGCTTGACGATGTCTAGCCGCGGACAAGCCTCCATCACCCGCTTCACGAGGCTAAAATAACAGCTAGGTATAGCTTCGGCTGGCCAAAGCTGGATTATTAAATCCTTCATGGCCAGTTCGGCCACCCTGTGCAGCTCGACCAACTGTTTCAGCTGATCGGCAAAGGGCACCGGATGTTCTGGCACAGCATACTGCGACCAGAACAGCTTCTCCGTAGAATTCCCTTCTCTGGCTCGGAAGAACTCCGCAGCATCGGACACGCTGCGTGGCAGATCCGCAAAGGCCCCTAGGCAACTCTGAACCCGGGTTAGTAAAAGGTACTTCTTCTCCGCATACTTGCTTTGCATGTTAAAAGCCTTACCCACTGAGATCTTCTTGGCCTCCTGGATCTCCTGGAGAGCGCCCCGGGCTTCATTCTGTGCGGCCTCCGTGCTCTGGCGAGCTTTGGCAAGTTCGGTCTCTCGAACCGATGCTTCGCGCTCCAAAGCCTCACACTTCCTCACCGTGTCTTGGAGCTCCTGCTGGATCTCCCCGACCCAGGCCTTGAGCTTCTTACGGGCGGCTTGCTGCTGGACAGCCTTCCCTTCGGCTTCGGTCAAGGCATTTTTCAGGGCCTCTACCTCGGTCGCCGCCCCTACAAATATTATGACACTCCTGTCAATACTCACCACTCACTCTTCTTGAATACACAGCAAGTCGTTACTCACCTTGCTTCTTGTGGAGCTAAATCTTCACCTCGCCGAGCTCGTTCTCGGTCTGCTCCAACCTCTGCTTCAGTTCAGAGACTTCAGCAGCATGCGAGGTCGCGGCCAACAGCGACGCCTGCTTATTCATAAATATCAAATTAGTCTCCTACAAAGGGTTGATCTTCTGTCCGGCCTTTCTTTCCGAACACCGGACAGTGTCTCAGGGGCTGCTGTCAGCATGGGGTGTTCTCTTTCTACGTGACTTACCTCGAAACCTGTCAACAGGTTGTTGCAGGTGTCACAACCCTAGTCAGTGTTGCATTAGAGTGATGCATCATGTTTAAAATTTTCCAGAAACTTGAAATGGGGATGAACCAAACCCCCAGCACCACTTAAACCAACTAGGGTTACTAAAATATTTTCCCAATGAACCTAAAATGCCCTTCTAAAATGTTCATCATCTTTGCCTTGGTCCAGAACCTCTCACAAAAATGGTGCACACTTTTCTAGGACAACTTTGGGTCACTGGATTAAATCATATGTTATTTGCATTTGGACATTTAAATGCTATTAAAAAATTTAAATGTCCAAATAATCATAAACTTAAATGTTTACTGTTGGATATATTCCAAACAGTGGGCTTGAGCAAGTTTCATGAATTTTGAGTGTGCCTAAGTATATTTAATAAAGCCCTAAAAGCTGTAGAAGAAATAGAAAACAGGAAATAAAAGAGAGAGAGAGAGAGAGAGAGAGAGAGAGAGTTACCTGGCTTCACCTGCGTAGCCCACCTGGCCGGCCCAGCTGGCAGCCCAACCAACTAGCCCAGCCCACCACCGCAGCCCCCTCTGTCGCCTTCCTCCTAGCGCCAGTAGGCAAGGGCGCGTGCCCAGCCACCTCCAGGCAGCCTGGCTGCCCCCCTTCTCCCTCTGGAAGCCCTGGACGTCGACACGCATCCCCCGATCCCTCTCACTCTTCTGCGTGGCCCTCCTCTCCTCTGCTTCCTCTCTCCCACCCGGACCGGCCGCGCCCGTCGTCACCGTCCACTACCACCACAGCCACCGCCGTCGTTGCGCCCGGCTAGAGAGTCCAAAGGCTCCGCCTCCTCGCGCTGGTCACCTCCACCAACGGACTCGAGCAGACAAGCCTCAAGACGACGCCATCGATCCCTTCTTCGACCTCCGCCCGCCGAGATTGCCGGCGACCCACGCTCGCCTCGTTGCCTCCCCGAGGCTCCTGAGCTGCTCTTCTGGACCGCCGTGAGCTCCTGCTCCTTCCCCCTGCTTCCCCCTCCGTTCCCGTCCGTTAGCCGCCATCCCCGCGAGCCCCGGGCTTCAGCCGCCGCCATGGCCGCCGAGCTCCATGTTCTTGAGCACCTCTGCTCGGTCCAGTGGCACCAGCGTGCTCCTGGAGCTTCTAGGAGTCCTCCCCGTCGCTCCGTGATAACCCACAAGTATAGGGGATCGCAACAGTTTTCGAGGGTAGAGTATTCAACCCAAATTTATTGATTCGACACAAGGGGAGCCAAAGAATATTCTCAAGTATTAGCAATTGAGTTGTCAATTCAACCACACCTGGATAACTTAGTATCTGCAGCAAAGTATTTAGTAGCAAAGTAATATGATAGTAGTGGTAACGGTAACAAAAGTAACGATAGCAAAAGTAATATTTTTGGTGTTTTGTAGTGATTGTAACAGTAGCAACGGAAAAGTAAATAAGCGGAGAACAATATGTGAAAAGCTCATAGGCATTGGATCACTGATAGTGAATTATGCCGGATGCGGTTCATTGTGTAACAATCATAACATAGGGAGACACAGAACTAGCTCCAATTCATCAATGTAATGTAGGCATGTATTCCGAATATAGTCATACGTGCTTATGGAAAAGAACTTGCATGACATCTTTTGTCCTACCCTCCCGTGGAAGCGGGGTCCTAATGGAAACTAAGGGATATTAAGGCCTCCTTTTAATAGAGAACCGGAACAAAGCATTAGCACATAGTGAATACATGAACTCCTCAAACTATGGTCATCACCGGGAGTGGTCCCGATTATTGTCACTTCGGGGTTGCCGGATCCTAACACATAGTAGGTGACTACAGACTTGCAAGATAGGATCAAGAACACACATATATTCATGAAAACATAATAGGTTCAGATCTGAAATCATGGCACTCGGGCCCTAGTGACAAGCATTAAGCATAGCAAAGTCATAGCAACATCAATCTCAGAACATAGTGGATACTAGGGATCAAACCCTAACAAAACTAACTCGATTACATGATAGATCTCATCCAACCCATCACCGTCCAGCAAGCCTACGATGGAATTACTCACGCACGGCGGTGAGCATCACGAAATTGGTGATGGAGGATGGTTGATGATGACGATGGCGACGAATCTCCCTCTCTGGAGCCCCGAACGGACTCCAGCTCAGCCCTCCCGAGAGGTTTTAGGGCTTGGCGGCGGCTCCGTATCGTAAAACGAGATGAATTCTTCTCTCTGATTTTTTTCTCCCCAAAAGCAAATATATAGAGTTAGAGTTGAGGTCGGAGGAGCTCCAGGGGGCCCACGATGTAGGGGGCGCGCCCCCCACCCTCGTGGACAGGGTGTGGGCCCCCTGGTCTTCATCTTTTGCAAGGATTTTTTATTATTTCCAAATAGACGTTCCGTGGAGTTTCAGGTCATTCTGAGAACTTTTGTTTCTGCACATAAATAACACCATGGAAAGTCTGCTGAAAACAGCGTCAGTCCGGGTTAGTTCCATTCAAATCATGCAAGTTTGAGTCCAAAACAAGGGCAAAAGTGTTTGGAAAAGTAGATACGACGGAGACGTATCAACTCCCCCAAGCTTAAACCTTTGCTTGTCCTCAAGCAATTAAGTTGATAAACTGAAAGTGATAAAGAAAATTTTTACAAACTCTGTTTGCTCTTGTTGTTGTAAATATGTAAAGCCAGCATTCAAGTTTTCAGCAAAGATTATGACTAATCACATTTGCAATAACTCTCAGGTCTCATGTTTACTCATATCAATGGCATAATCAACTAGCAAGCAATAATAATAAATCTCGGATGACAACACTTTCTCAAAACAATCATAATATGATATAATAAGATGGTATCTCGCTAGCCCTTTCTGAGACCGCAAAACATAAATGCAGGCACCTTTAAAGATCAAGGACTGACTAGACATTGTAATTCATGGTAAAAGAGATCCAGTCATAGTCATACCCAATATAAATTAATAGTAATGAATGCAAATGACAGCTGCGCTCTCCAGCTAGTGCTTTTTAAGAAGAGGGTGATGACTCAACATAAAAGTAAATAGATAGGCCCTTCACAGAGGGAAGCAGGGATTTGTAAGGTGCCAGAGCTCGGTTTTGAAATAGAGATAAATAATATTTTGAGCGGCATACTTTCATTGTCAACATAACAACCAAGAGATGGCGATATCTTCCATGCTACACACATTATAGGTGGTTCCCAAATAGAATGGTAAAGTTTATACTCCCCCTCCACCAACAAGCATCAATCCATGACTTGCTCGAAACAACGAGTGTCTCCAACTAGCAACAGTCCCAAGGGGAGTTTTGTTTGCAATTATTTTGATTTAGTTTGCATAAAGCATGGGACTGGGCATCCCGGTGACCAGCCATTTTCTCGTGAGTGAGGAGCGGAGTCCACTCCTCTTGAGAATAACCCTCCTAACATGGAAGATAAGGGCAGCCCTGGTTGATACATGAGCTATTCGAGCATACAAAACAGAATGTTTATTTGAAGGTTTAGAGTTTGGCACATACAATTTTACTTGGAACGGCAGGTAGATACCGCATATAGGAAGGTACAGTGGACTCATATGGAATAACTTTGGGGTTTAAGGGATTGGATGCACAAGCAGTATTCCCGCTTAGTACAAGTGAAGGCTAGCAAAAGACTAGGAAGCGACCAACTAGAGAGCGACAACAATCATGAACATGCTTTAAAATTAATAAACATTGGATGCAAGCATGAGTAGGATATAATCCACCATGAACATAAATATCGTGAAGGCTATGTTGATTTTGTTTCAACTACATGTGTGAACATGTGCCAAGTCAAGTCACTTAACTCATTCAAAGGAGGATACCACCCCATCATACCACATCACAACCATTTTAATAGCATGTTGGCACGCAAGGTAAACCATTATAACTCATAGCTAATCAAGCATGGCACGAGTAACTATGATCTCTAATTGTCATTGCAAACATGTTTATTCATAATAGGCTGAATCAGGAACGATGAACTAATCATATTTACAAAAAAAGAGAGGTCGAGTTCATACCAGCTTCTCTCATCTCAGTCAGTCCATCATATATCATCATAATTGCCTTTCACTTGCACGACCGAACGATGTGAATAATAATAAGAGTGCACGTGCATTGGACTAAGCTGGAATCTGCGAGCATTCAATAAACACGAGAAGACAAGGCAATATGGGCTCTTGGTTAAATCAACAATAATGCATATAAGAGCCACTTCAACAATTTAAACATGGTCTTCTCCTATCGACCCCCAAAGAAAAGAAAAGAAATAAAACTATTTACACGGGAAAGCTCCCAACAAGCAAAAGAATAACGGGAAATCTTTTTGGGTTTTCTTTTTAATTATTACTACTACAGCAAGAAAAGTAAACTAGCTAAAGCTATTACTAATTTTTTGGGTTTTTCTTAAGGTGTAACAAACACACAAGAAGAAAGCAAGAAAAAGAAAATAAACTAGCATGGATATTACAGTGAAAAAGTATGAGCACCGACATCTAGCAATGAGTGTGTGTGAACATAAATGTAATGTCGGTGAGAAATACGTACTCCCCCAAGCTTAGGCTTTTGGCCTAAGTTGGTTCATTGCCAGGGGTGGCCTGGTGGATATCCGTAGTTGTAGCTGGGGTCGTACTGAGATGCAGCGGTTATCACCTCCTGAGCTGCAGCGTGGCGGCGAGCTGCCTCCGCCCTCCTCTCGTACTCATCTGCCTCCTCTTTGGTAATAAAATGTCTTCCTTTTGCCTGATAATCAAAGAAGGTAGGAGCAGGTTGAGTAATACGGACAACATGACGTCTGTCAAAGATTAAGCGATATCGGAGAGGTGATTCATTCCTCTCGACAAACTGGTGGTAGACCATAGAGTTATAGTCTAAATAAGTAGGAGGCAACTCAATGTCATCCTCACGAACGTCCACACCAAGAAAATTAGCTAAGCGGGTTGCATAAATTCGACCAAAGAAATCTCCATTAAATCTATTATTATGCAACCTACGTGCAACAATGGCTCCCAAATTATAAGATTTGTCTCCTAACACAGCACTCCTAAGAACACTAAGGTAAGGGACACACATATGACATGCTTCATCTTTACCATTTATGCACCTACCTATGAAGAGAGCAAAATAATGTATAGCAGGAAAGTGAATGCTCCCTATGGTAGCTTGTGCTATATCTCTAGATTCCCCCACGGTTATACCAGCAAGAAAGTTTCTAAATTCAGATTTATGGGGTTCACTAACACTACCCCATTGTGGAAGTTTGCAAGCAGTGGTAAAATCCTCTAAGTCCATCGTATAAGATTTTTCATAAACATCAAACAGGACAGTTGGAGAATTACGTGAAGATGAAAATTCAAACCTCCTCACAAAGGAATTAGTGAGATAGTGGTACTGGCGGCATTTGTCTGCCTCAAAGCTCACAAGATCAGCGTTACGCAAATATGCGTTAAATTCTTCCTTTATTCCCGCTCGATCCATAAAATTTTCTGAAGGCCATTCACAGGGCCGCACTGGAGCGTCCCTTGGTGGCTCCTCGTCAGCATCACGCATTGCAAGCCTGGGTCCTTGCTTCCTTGAAGAACCACCTTGGAACATTTTCCTAAGCATATTTCTTCCTCTGAAAAATTTCTGAAATTTTTAGTAACTTCAAACAAAAGTGAACCAAGCTCAACAAAATTGATAGCAACTACTCCTACAAGTGCCTAGAGACTATATCATGCATTAGAACTACTTGGAACCATATAAATTTGACATGCAAGTTCAAGAACATGGTCACCTAGGCAGCACAAATTTGCAATGAATAGAGCACTAGAACAAAAACTAATTGGACCAATGGATGAGTCACATACCAAGGAACTGTTGGGAATCGTAGCATAATTTTAAAATTTTCCTACGTTCACCAAGATGCATCTATGGAGTATACTAGCAATGAGGGGAAGGGAGTGCATCTACATACCCTTGTATATCACAAGCGGAAGCGTTCCAATGAACGTGGATGATGGAGTCGTACTCGCCGTGATCCAAATCACCGATGACCGAGTGCCGAACGGACGGCACCTCCGCGTTCAACACACGTACGGTGCAGAGATGTCTCCTCCTTCTTGATCCAGCAAGGGGGAAGGAGAAGTTGATGGAGATCCAGCAGCACGACGGTGTGGTGGTGGATGTAGCGGGTCTCGGCAGGGCTTCGCTAAGCTTCTGCGAGAGAGAGAGAGAGGTGTTCCAGGGGAGGAGGGAGGCGCCCAAGGCTGTGTGTTGCTGCCCTCCCTCCCCCCTTTATATAGGCCCCCTGGGGGGCGCCGGCCCTGGAGATCAGATCCAAAGTGGGGGGCAGCGGCCAAGTGGGGGGGAAGGGGTTGCCTTGCCCCCCAAGGCAAGGGGGAACTCCCCCCCTAGGGTTCCCAACCCTAGGCGCATGGGGGGAGGCCCAAGGGGGGCGCCCCAGCCCACTAAGGGCTGGTTCCCTTCCACTTTCAGCCCACGGGGCCCTCCGGGATAGGTGGCCCCACCCGGTGGACCCCCGGGACCCTTCCGGTGGTCCCGGTACAATACCGGTAACCCCCGAAACTTTCCCGGTGGCCGAAACTGGACTTCCTATATATAATTCTTCACCTCCGGACCATTCCGGAACCTCTCGTGACGTCCGGGACTCCGAACAACTTTCGGGTTTCCGCATACATATATCTCTACAACCCTAGCGTCACCGGACCTTAAGTGTGTAGACCCTACGGGTTCGGGAGACATGCAGACATGACCGAGACGCCTCTCCGGTCAATAACCAACAGCGGGATCTGGATACCCATGTTGGCTCCCACATGTTCCACGATGATCTCATCGGATGAACCACGGTGTCGAGGATTCAATCAATCCCGTATGCAATTCCCTTTGACAATCGGTATGTTACTTGCCCGAGATTCGATCGTCGGTATCCCAATACCTTGTTCAATCTCGTTACCGGCAAGTCTCTTTACTCGTACCGCAATGCATGATCCCGTGACTAACGCCTTAGTCACATTGAGCTCATTATGATGATGCATTACCGAGTGGGCCCAGAGATACCTCTCCGTCACACGAAGTGACAAATCCCAGTCTCGATCCGTGCCAACCCAACAGACACTTTCGGAGATACCCGTAGTGCACCTTTATAGTCACCCAGTTACGTTGTGACGTTTGGCACACCCAAAGCACTCCTACGGTATCCGGGAGTTGCACGATCTCATGGTCTAAGGAAAAGATACTTGACATTGGAAAAGCTCTAGCAAACGAAACTACACGATCTTTTATGCTATGCTTATGATTGGGTCTTGTCCATCACATCATTCTCCTAATGATGTGATCCCGTTATCAATGACATCCAATGTCCATAGTCAGGAAACCATGACTATCTGTTGATCAACGAGCTAGTCAACTAGAGGCTTACTAGGGACACTTTGTGGTCTATGTATTCACACATGTATTACGATTTCCGGACAATACAATTATAGCATGAATAATAGACAATTATCATGAACAAAGAAATATAATAATAACCATTTATTATTGCCTCTAGGGCATATTTCCAACAGTCTCCCACTTGCACTAGAGTCAATAATCTAGTTACATTGTGATGAATCGAACACCCATTGCGTCCTGGTGTTGATCATGTTTTGCCCTAGGGAGAGGTTTAGTCAACGGATCTGCTACATTCAGGTCCGTATGTACTTTACAAATATCTATGTCTCCATTTTGAACACTTTCACGAATGGAGTTGAAGCGACGCTTGATATGCCTGGTCTTCCTGTGAAACCTGGGCTCCTTCGCAAGGGCAATAGCTCCAGTGTTGTCACAGAAGAGAGTCATTGGGCCCGACGCATTGGGAATCACCCCTAGGTCGGTAATGAACTCCTTTATCCAGACTGCTTCCTGTGCTGCCTCCGAGGCTGCCATGTACTCCGCTTCACATGTAGATCCCTCCATTCAAAATATACATGTATCCGGTTTGTGACTTCGAGTCATCCAGATCTGTGTCGAAGCTAGCGTCGACGTAACCCTTTACGACGAGCTCTTCGTCACCTCCATAAACGAGAAACATATCCTTAGTCCTCTTCAGGTACGTCAGGATATTCTTGACCGCTGTCCAGTGTTCCTTGCCGGGATTACTTTGGTACCTTCCTACCAAACTTACGGCAAGGTTTACATCAGGTCTGGTACACAGCATGGCATACATAATAGACCCTATGGCCGAGGCATAGGGGATGACACTCATCTCTTCTATATCTTCTGCCGTGGTCGGGCATTGAGCCGTGCTCAACTGCACACCTTGCAATACAGGCAAGAACCCCTTCTTGGACTGATCCATATTGAACTTCTTCAATATCTTGTCAAGGTATGTACTCTGTGAAAGACCAATGAGGCGTCTTGATCTATCCCTATAGATCTTGATGCCTAATATATAAGCAGCTTCTCCAAGGTCCTTCATTGAAAAACACTTATTCAAATAGGCCTTTATACTTTCCAAGAATTCTATATCATTTCCCATCAATAGTATGTCATCCACATATAATATGAGAAATGCTACAGAGCTCCCACTCACTTTCTTGTAAACACAGGCTTCTCCATAAGTCTGTGTAAACCCAAACGCTTTGATCATCTCATCAAAGCGAATGTTCCAACTCCGAGATGCTTGCACCAGCCCATAGATTGAGCGTTGGAGCTTGCATACTTTGTTAGCATTCTTAGGATCGACAAAACCTTCCGACTGCATCATATACAACTCTTCCTTAAGGAAGCTGTTAAGGAATGCCGTTTTGACGTCCATCTGCCATATCTCATAATCATAGTATGCGGCAATTGCTAACATGATTCGGATGGACTTCAGCTTCGCTACGGGTGAGAAAGTCTCATCGTAGTCAATCCCTTGAACTTGTCGATAACCCTTAGCGACAAGTCGAGCCTTATAGATGGTCACATTACCATCCGCGTCTGTCTTCTTCTTAAAGATCCATTTGTTTTCTATGGCTCGCCGATCATCGGGCAAGTCAGTCAAAGTCCATACTTCGTTTTCATACATGGATCCTATCTCGGATTTCATGGCTTCTAGCCATTTGTCGGAATCCGGGCCCGCCATCGCTTCTTCATAGTTCGAAGGTTCACCGTTGTCTAACAACATGATTTCCAGGACAGGGTTGCCGTACCACTCTGGTGCGGAATGTGTCCTTGTGGACCTACGAAGTTCAGTAACTTGATCTGAAGCTTCATGATCATCATCATTAACTTCCTCCCCAGTCGGTGTAGGCACCACAGGAACATTTTCCCGTGCTGCGCTACTTTCCGGTTCGGAAGGGGTGACTATAACCTCATCTAGTTCCACTTTCCTCCCACTCAATTCTTTCGAGAGAAACTCCTTCTCTAGAAAGGATCCGTTCTTGGCAACGAAGATCTTGCCCTCGGATCTGAGGTAGAAGGTATACCCAATAGTTTCCTTAGGGTATCCTATGAAGACGCATTTTTCCGACTTGGGTTCGAGCTTTTCAGGTTGAAGTTTCTTGACATAAGCATCACATCCCCAAACTTTTAGAAACGACAGCTTAGGTTTCTTCCCAAACCATAATTCATACGGTGTCGTCTCAAAGGATTTTGACGGAGCCCTATTTAAAGTGAATGCGGCAGTCTCTAAAGCATAACCCCAAAATGAGAGCGGTAAATCGGTAAGAGACATCATAGATCGCACCATATCTAATAGAGTGCGATTACGACGTTCGGACACACCATTTCTCTGAGGTGTTCCAGGCGGCGTGAGTTGTGAAACTATTCCACATTTCCTTAAGTGTGCACCAAACTCATGACTTAAATATTCTCCACCACGATCTGATCGTAGGAATTTTATTCTCCTGTCACGTTGATTCTCAACTTCACTCTGAAATTCCTTGAACTTTTCAAAGGTTTCAGACTTGTGTTTCATCAGGTAGACATACCCATATCTACTTAAATCATCAGTGAGAGTGAGAACATAACGATATCCTCCGCGAGCCTCAACACTAATTGGACCACACACATCGGTATGTATGATTTCCAATAAGTTGGTTGCTCGCTCCATTGTTCCGGAGAACGGAGTCTTGGTCATCTTACCCATGAGGCATGGTTCGCACGTGTCAAATGATTCGTAATCAAGAGACTCCAAAAGTCCATCTGCATGGAGCTTCTTCATGCGCTTGACACCAATGTGACCAAGGCGGCAGTGCCACAAGTATGTGGGACTATCGTTATCAACTTTACATCTTTTGCTATTCACACTATGAACATGTGTAACATCACGTTCCAGATTCATCAAAAATAAACCATTGACCAGCGGGGCATGACCATAAAACATATCTCTCAAATAAATAGAACAACCATTATTCTTAGATTTAAATGAGTAGCCATCTCGAATTAAACGAGATCCAGATACAATGTTCATGCTCAAAGCTGGCACTAAATAACAATTATTGAGGTTTAAAACTAATCCCGTGGGTAGATGCAGAGGTAGCGTGCCAACGGCGATCACATCGACCTTGGAACCATTCCCGACGCGCATCGTCACCTCGTCCTTTGCCAGTCTCCGTTTATTCCGTAGTTCCTGCTTTGAGTTACAAATATGAGCAACCGCACCGGTATCAAATACCCAGGAGCTACTACGAGTACTGGTAAGGTACACATCAATTACTTGTATATCACATATACCTTGGGTGTTGCCGGCCTTCTTCTTGTCCGCTAAATATTTGGGGCAGTTCCGCTTCCAGTGACCACTTCCCTTGCAATAAAAGCACTCAGTCTCGGGCTTGGGTCCATTCTTTGACTTCTTCCCGGTAACTGGTTTACCGGGCGCGGCAACTCCCTTGCCATCCTTCTTGAAGTTCTTCTTACCCTTGCCCTTCTTGAACTTAGTGGTTTTATTCACCATCAACACTTGATGTTCTTTTCTGATCTCTACCTCAGCTGATTTCAGCATTGAATATACCTCGGGAATGGTCTTTTTCATCCCCTGCATATTGTAGTTCATCACAAAGCTCTTGTAACTTGGTGGAAGCGACTGGAGGATTCTGTCAATGACCGCGTCATCCGGGAGATTAACTCCCAGCTGAGACAAGCGGTTGTGCAACCCAGACATTCTGAGTATGTGCTCACTAACAGAACTGTTCTCCTCCATTTTACAGCTGAAGAACTTGTCGGAGACATCATATCTCTCGACCCGGGCATGAGCTTGAAAAACCAGTTTCAGCTCCTCGAACATCTCATGTGCTCCATGTTTCTCAAAACGCTTTTGGAGACCCGGTTCTAAGCTGTAAAGCATGCCGCACTGAACGAGGGAGTAATCATCAGCACGCTGCTGCCAAGCGTTCATAACGTCTTGGTTCTCTGGGATTGGTGCTTCACCTAGCGGTGCTTCTAAGACATAATCTTTCTTGGCTACTATGAGGATGATCCTCAGGTTCCGGACCCAGTCCGTATAGTTGCTGCCATCATCTTTCAGCTTGGTTTTCTCTAGGAACGCGTTGAAATTGAGGACAACGTTGGCCATTAGATCTACAAGACATAGTGTAAAGATTTTAGACTAAGTTCATGATAATTAAGTTCATCTAATCAAATTATTTAATGAACTCCCACTCAGATAGACATCCCTCTCGTCATCTAAGTGAAACATGATCCGAGTTTAACTAGTCCGTGTCCGATCATCACGTGAGACGGACTAGTCAAGATCGGTGAACATCTCCATGTTGATCGTATCTTCTATACGACTCATGCTCGACCTTTCGGTCCTCCGTGTTCCGAGGCCATGTCTGTACATGCTAGGCTCGTCAAGTCAACCTAAGTGTATTGCGTGTGTTCCGAGGCCATGTCTGTACATGCTAGGCTCGTCAACACCCGTTGTATTCGAACGTTAGAATCTATCACACCCGATCATCACGTGGTGCTTCGAAACAACGAACCTTCGCAACGGTGCACAGTTAGGGTGAACACTTTCTTGAAATTATTATAAGGGATCATCTTACTTACTACCGTCGTTCTAAGCAAATAAGATGCAAAAACAATAAAGACAACTCCTATGGATCCTGCCGGTTGTCATACTCATCGACATGCAAGTCGTGATTCCTATTACAAGAATATGATCAATCTCATACATCACATATATCATTCATCACATCTCTGGCCATATCACATCACATAGCACTTGCTGCAAAAACAAGTTAGACGTCCTCTAATTGTTGTTGCAAGTTTTTACGTGGTTTGTAGGTTTCTAGCAAGAACGTTTTCTTACCTACGTATGACCACAACGTGATTTGCCAATTTCTATTTACCCTTCATAAGGACCCTTTTCATCGAATCTGTTCCGACTAAAGTAGGAGAGACAGACACCCGCTAGCCACCTTATGCAACTAGTGCATGTCAGTCGGTGGAACCTGTCTCACGTAAGCGTACGTGTAAGGTCGGTTCGGGCCGCTTCATCCTACAATGCCGCCGAAACAAGAAACGACTAGTAGCGGCAAAAATAATTGGCAAACTCAACGCCCACAACTGCTTTGTGTTCTACTCGTGCATAGTAACTACGCATAGGCCTGGCTCATGATGCCACTGTTGGGAATCATAGCATAATTTTAAAATTTTCCTACGTTCACCAAGATGCATCTATGGAGTATACTAGCAACGAGGGGAAGGGAGTGCATCTACATACCCTTGTAGATCGCGAGCGGAAGCGTTCCAATGAACGTGGATGACGGAGTCGTACTCGCCGTGATCCAAATCACCGATGACCGAGTGCCGAACGGACGGCACCTCCGCGTTTAACACACGTACGGTGCAGCAACGTCTCCTCCTTCTTGATCCAGCAAGGGGGAGGAGAAGTTGATGGAGATCCAGCAGCTCGACGGTGTGGTGGTGGATGTAGCGGATCTCGGCAGGGCTTCGCTAAGCTTCTGCGAGAGAGAGAGAGAGAGGTGTTCCAGGGGAGGAGGGAGGCGCCCAAGGCTGTGTGTTGCTGCCCTCCCTCCCCCCCTTTATATAGGCCCCCTGGGGGGGCGCCGGCCCTGGAGATCAGATCCAAAGGGGGGGCAGCGGCCAAGTGGGGGGGAAGGGGTTGCCTTGCCCCCCAAGGCAAGGGGGAACTCCCCCCTAGGGTTCCCAACCCTAGGCGCATGGGGGGAGGCCCAAGGGGGGCGCCCCAGCCCACTAAGGGCTGGTTCCCTTCCACTTTCAGCCCACGGGGCCCTCCGGGATAGGTGGCCCCACCCGGTGGACCCCCGGGACCCTTCCGGTGGTCCCGGTACAATACCGGTAACCCCCGAAACTTTCCCGGTGGCCGAAACTGGACTTCCTATATATAATTCTTCACCTCCGGACCATTCCGGAACCTCTCGTGACGTCCGGGATCTCATCCGGGACTCCGAACAACTTTCGGGTTTCCGCATACATATATCTCTACAACCCTTGCGTCACCGGACCTTAAGTGTGTAGACCCTACGGGTTCGGGAGACATGCAGACATGACCGAGACGCCTCTCCGGTCAATAACCAACAGCGGGATCTGGATACCCATGTTGGCTCCCACATGTTCCACGATGATCTCATCGGATGAACCACGGTGTCGAGGATTCAATCAATCCCGTATGCAATTCCCTTTGACAATCGGTATGTTACTTGCCCGAGATTCGATCGTCGGTATCCCAATACCTTGTTCAATCTCGTTACCGGCAAGTCTCTTTACTCGTACCGCAATGCATGATCCCGTGACTAACGCCTTAGTCACATTGAGCTCATTATGATGATGCATTACCGAGTGGGCCCAGAGATACCTCTCCGTCACACGAAGTGACAAATCCCAGTCTCGATTCGTGCCAACCCAACAGACACTTTCGGAGATACCCGTAGTGCACCTTTATAGTCACCCAGTTACGTTGTGACGTTTGGCACACCCAAAGCACTCCTACGGTATCCGGGAGTTACACGATCTCATGGTCTAAGGAAAAGATACTTGACATTGGAAAAGCTCTAGCAAACGAAACTACACGATCTTTTATGCTATGCTTAGGATTGGGTCTTGTCCATCACATCATTCTCCTAATGATGTGATCCCGTTATCAATGACATCCAATGTCCATAGTCAGGAAAACATGACTATCTGTTGATCAACGAGCTAGTCAACTAGAGGCTTACTAGGGACACGTTGTGGTCTATGTATTCACACATGTATTACGATTTCCGGACAATACAATTATAGCATGAATAATAGACAATTACCATGAACAAAGAAATATAATAATAACCATTTATTATTGCCTCTAGGGCATATTTCCAACAGGAACAATCCCCCCAAGTAGTTTTGTGAGAGGTGCTTTGATCAAGGAGATCGAAAATCGCAGCAAAATGAGCTAGAACTCGTGCTTGAGCTGGATGGTGATTTTTTTGGGAGGAAGAAGAAGTGTGTGGGTGCAGGAATAAGTGGAGGGGGCCACCATGGGCCCACGAGGCAGGGGAGCGCGCCCTGGAGGGGTGGGCACGCCCTGGACCCTCGTGGCTAGGTGCTTGCTCCCCTGCTGTGTTCTCAGTGCCGGATATACTCAAATATTCCAGAAAAATCATATTCCATTTTCAGGGCATTTGGAGAACTTTTATTTTCAGGGTATTTTTATATTGCACGGATAAATCAGAAAACAGACAGAAAAATACTATTTTTACTTTATTTCAACTAAATAAAAGAAAGTAGAGAGGGGGTACAGAAGGTTGTGCTTTCTAGTTTCATCCATCTCATGCTCATCAAAAGGAATCCACTAACAAGGTTGATCAAGTCTTGTTAACAAACTCATTCCGAATAACATGGAACCGGAGAAATTTCGAATAACACTATGTTACCTCAACGGGGATATGCACATCCCCAATAATAAGAATATCATATTTCTTCTTGACAGTAGGAAGAGGAAATTCAAAACCTCCAAAAATAATTGATGGAATTTTTCCGATAGAGTTGATACTATGAACTTGAGGTTGTTTCCTCGGAAAGTGTACCGTATGCTCATTACCATTAACATGAAAAGTGACATTGCCTTTGTTGCAATCAATAACAGCCCCTGCAGTATTCAAAAAGGGTCTTCCAAGAATAATCGACATACTATCGTCCTCGGGAATATCAAGAATAACAAAGTCCGTTAAAATAGTAACATTTGCAACCACAACAGGCACATCCTCACAAATATCGACAGGTATAGCAGTTGATTTATCAGCCATTTGCAAAGATATTTCAGTAGGTGTCAACTTATTCAAATCAAGTCTACGATATAAAGAGAGAGGCATAACACTAACACCGGCTCCAAGATCACATAAAGCAGTTTTAACATAGTTTCTTTAATGGAGCATGGTATAGTGGGTACTCCTGGATCTCCAAGTTTCTTTGGTATTCCACCCTTAAAAGTATAATTAGCAAGCATGGTGGAAATCTCAGCTTCCGGTATCTTTCTCTTATTTGTAACAATATCCTTCATATACATAGCATAAGGATTCATTTTGAGCATATCAGTTAATCGCATATGCAAAAAGATAGGTCTAATCATTTCAGCAAAGCGCTCAAAATCCTCATCATCCTTTTTCTTGGATGGTTTGGGAGGAAAAGGCATGGGTTTCTGAACCCAAGGTTCTCTTTCTTTACCATGTTTCCTAGCAACAAAGTCTCTCTTATCATAATGTTGATTCTTTGATTATGGGTTATCAAGATCAACAGCAGGTTCAATTTCTACATCATTGTCATTACTAGGTTGAGCATCATCATGAACATCTTCATTAACATTTTCACTAGGTTCATGTTCATTACCAGATTGTGTTTCAGCATCAGAAATAGAGATATTATTTGGATTCTCGGGTGGTTCAGCAATAGGTTCACTAGAAGCATGCAAAGTCCTATCATTTTTCTTCTTCTTCTTTTTAGAAGGACTAGGTGCATCAATATTATTTCTCTGAGAATCTTGCTCAATTCTCTTAGGGTGGCCTTCAGGATACAAAGGTTCGTGAGTCATTCTACCAGTTCTAGTAGCCACTCTAACAGCATAATCATTTTTCTTACTATTTAATTCATTGAGCAAATCATTTTGAGCCTTAAGTACTTGTTCTACTTGAGTGGTAACCATAGAAGCATGTTTAGTAATGAGTTTAAGTTCACATCTAACATTAGCCATGTAATCACCCAAGTGTTCAATCATATAAGCATTTTGTTTTAATTGTCTACCAAAATAAGCATTGAAATCTTCTTGCTTAACCATAAAGTTATCAAACTCATCCAAGCATTGGCTAGCAATTTTAGTAGGAGGGATTTCAGCTCTATCATATCTATAGAGAGAATTTACCTTTACTACCTGTGTCGGGTTATGAAGACCATGAGTTTCTTCAATAGGTAATGGATTAAGATCATATGTTTCTTCAACAGGCGGTAAATTCTTAACATCTTCAGCTTTAATACCTTTTTCTTTCATAGATTTCTTTGCCTCTTGCATATCTTCAGGACTGAGAAATAGAACACCTCTCTTCTTAGGAGTTGGTTTAGGAATAGGCTCAGGAATTGGGTCTGGAGCTGGCTCAGGAAGTGTCCAATTATTTTCATTTGTCAACATATTATTCAATAGAATTTCAGCTTCATCCGGTGTTCTTTCCCTGAAAACAGAACCAACACAACTATCCAGGTAATCTCTGGAAGCATCGGTTAGTCCATTATAAAAGATATCAAGTATTTCATTTTTCTTAAGAGGATGATCAGGCAAAGCATTAAGTAGCTTGAGAAGCCTCCCCCAAGCTTGTGGGAGACTCTCTTCTTCAATTTGCACAAAGTTGTATATTTCCCTCAAAGCAGCTTGTTTCTTATGAGCAGGGAAATATTTAGCAGAGAAGTAATAAATCATATCCTGGGGACTATGCACACAACCAGGATCAAGGGAATTAAACCATATCTTAGCATCACCCTTTAATGAGAACGGAAATATTTTAAGGATACAGAAGTAGCGAGATCTATCATCATTAGTAAAGAGGGTGGCTATATCATTTAATTTAGTAAGATGTGCCACAACAGTTTCAGATTCATAGCCATGAAAAGGATCAGATTCAACCAAAGTAATTATATCAGGATCAACAGAGAATTCATAATCCTTATCGGTAACACAGATAGGTGAAGTAGCAAAAGCTGGGTCAGGTTTCATTCTATCATTAAGAGATTGCTGATTCCATTTAGCTAATAACCTCTTGAGTTCATATCTATCTTTGAAAGCTAAAATAGCTAAAGAAGCTTCTTTATCAAAAACGTAACCCTCAGGAATAAGAGGCAAGTCTTCATCATCAATATAATCAGTTTCAATAATTTCTTTCTCTCTAGCCCTAGCAATTTGTTCATCAAGAAATTCACTAAGTGGCATAGTAGTATCAAGCATAGAAGTAGTTTCATCATAAGTATCATGCATAGCAGAAGTGGCATCATCAATAACATGCGACATATCAGAACGAATAGCAGAAGCAGGTTTAGGTGTCGCAAGCTTACTAAAAACAGATGGTGAAACAAGTGCAGAGCTAGATGGCAGTTCCTTACCTCCCCTCGTAGTTGAGGGATAAATTGTTGTCTTAGCGTCTTTCAAGTTCTTCATAGTGACAAGCAGATATAAATCCCAAGTGACTCAAATAATAGAGCTATGCTCCCCGGCAACGGCGCCCAAAAATAGTCTTGATAACCCACAAGTATAGGGGATCGCAACAGTTTTCGAGGGTAGAGTATTCAACCCAAATTTATTGATTCGACACAAGGGGAGCCAAAGAATATTCTCAAGTATTAGCAATTGAGTTGTCAATTCAACCACACCTGGATAACTTAGTATCTGCAGCAAAGTATTTAGTAGCAAAATAATATGATAGTAGTGGTAACGGTAACAAAAGTAACGGTAGCAAAAGTAATATTTTTGGTGTTTTGTAGTGATTGTAACAGTAGCAACGGAAAAGTAAATAAGCGGAGAACAATATGTGAAAAGCTCGTAGGCATTGGATCGGTGGTGGAGAATTATGCCAGATGCGGTTCATCATGTAACAATCATAACATAGGGTGACACAGAACTAGCTCCAATTCATCAATGTAATGTAGGCATGTATTCCGAATATAGTCACATGTGCTTATGGAAAAGAACTTGCATGACATCTTTTGTCCTACCCTCCCGTGGCAGCGGGGTCCTAATGGAAACTAAGGGATATTAAGGCCTCCTTTTAATAGAGAGCCGGAACAAAGCATTAGCACATAGTGAATACATGAACTCCTCAAACTATGGTCATCACCGGGAGTGGTCCCGATTATTGTCACTTCGGGGTTGCCGGATCATAACACATAGTAGGTGACTATAGACTTGCAAGATAGGATCAAGAACACACATATATTCATGAAAATAATAGGTTCAGATCTAAAATCATGGCACTCGGGCCCTAGTGACAAGATTTGAAGAACAGCCAAACATACAACAATACTGTATCAGAAATAAACTACGAGAACACATAGAAATTCTATTCAGATGCATAATTCCAGAACAGCAATTTTTAACAGTTCCATAATGCAGTATTATAATTAAAACAGATATAATGTTTAATTGTAAGAGGCCAGAACCGTATAAATTACTAAATAAAAGGAAAGCATACATTATCAATTAATAGAGAGGGTCAATCAATAAGGATGAGTTAACCCGTGCATTCCTCATGTATGCATGCATTAGAATATAGTTAACAAAAAGCACATCATCAATTTAATTATTTCACCATCAAATCTGAAGTAATACTACCAATCATAGTTAAAATGGTTGGGACGCAACTCATATCTATAAGCAGGTTCCATACTACGACCAGCACAGATCTGAAATGAGCTGAGTTCAGGTATGATAAAATCCTGGGTGGTTCATCAACTAATCATCATGACAAAGATTAACTGGCATTGACTAAACTCGGCCTTAGTACAAGTGAAACTATGACTACAAGAAGAGCACCACCATGACCAGTGGGCTGCTCTGCTTCTGCTAGCAACTACAAAAACGGTAGGCCATCAAGCATCAGCGACCGTATGTGTTTCAGAGAAGGGAAATCCCCAAACCCAGCGCCTCCGGAGCGAACCAAATCGGATCCGAAGTGCTGGGTCAAAAGATGGGCGATGGCACAGATGAAAAGGGAAGCGAGAGGGGAAGGGGGCCTGGAAGGGCTCCATGGAGTCGGAGCAGCCGAGCCGCCGCCGGCTCCCTCCTCGCACGGAGCGGAAGAGCGGCGTCAAATCCCACCCACCACACGGCTGTGCCGTCGCCCGAGAAGAAATGCACAGGGGCACCTCCCGCGGCGCACGATTGTGAGGAAGGAGAAAACCTCTAGCACCTCCGTCGCGGCCATGCTCGAATCCCGTGACGATGAGGTGGAGGGGACGCGTATGCGCGGTGGCCGTCGTGGATCTCGGAGAGCCGTCTGACCGGCTCCATCTTGGGCCTATGTATGGAAACAAGGCGAGGGGGAGGGTGGATGTCGCCGGCGGAGGGTGAGGGAATTGGAGGGGACGGCGGTGGAGGGCGAGAGGGCAACGACTGCGGAGGGTGAGGGAATTAGTGCGCGCAACAGCGGCGCCGTCGTGCTCTGGGCGCGGTCGTAGGAGGGGTTGCGGAGCCAGCGTAGAGGGTACGGTGCCGGCCGTGGAGACGAGGCTGCGGTGCCGGCCATGGAGCGCAGAGAGGAGGAGGGTGGCGCGACCAAGCGCGAGGATGGATCTGGGGAGTCGAGGGGAGAGGGTGGGTGAGCGGTGGATGGGTGAGTGGGGGTGGCGGCGGGTGGGGATCTGGGGAATCGAGGGGAGGGTGGGTGGGTGGGTTAGGGTTTTTGATCTCAGGAGAAGCTCCACCGTTGGATAGGTGCATGATGGATGGCTCAGATTGCGTCCAATTTGGTGATCCGCGTGAAGGCGGTTCCTCCCGTCTTATTGGCCGGTTGTCTCGCACTTGAATCTCAAAATTTTAGACCCAAAACTCTGATTTTGTTAAACATAATAATGGCATAGTTTGTCAAAATGATCTCGTTTTTTGCATAAGTGTGCATCTTGGAATGGCAAACAACGGCATAGTTCGACAGCTTTCATTTTCTTTGCACAAAAAATATATTTTCCATTTTCCGAGTGCATAAGAAGGTTTTTTGTGAAGAAGCTACCAAATATTTGTTCTAAAATAGCACAACTCCATTTTTCCACAATATCAGACCATATTTTATGTAAAATTTACCAAATAGTTACATGTCAAAAGTTTTTGATCCACCTCTTATGAAAAAAACAAAGTTCACCCATCGAGTAGGAAGCGGGGCAAATTTGAGCAACACCTACCTCATAGTTTGTTCAAATGATCATATATTGTGCACAACGGTGCATCTTGGAATTCCAAACAATGTTGCCTAAGGGAGTTTTCATTTTCTTTGCACGGAAATTTCATTTTCCATTTTCTGAGTGCCCGAAATGATTTTTTTGTGAAGGACCTACCATATATTTGTTGCAAAATTGGACCAAATCAATTTTGTAAAATACTAGGCCATATTTAATGCACAATTGACCAAATGGTTGGGTGTCAAAAGCCTTGATCCACCTCTGGTGAAAAAGAACAATTTCTGCCGATTCAGTAGGAAGCGGGTCAAATTTGAACTGCAGCTGCCTCATAGTTTGCTCTTTATTCTTTACAAAAATCATTTATAGGTAAATAAGTATCTATTTAATAAGAGAAACATCAAAAGTTTTCCAAGTTTCAACCACTAGCTTGGAATAGTCAAGCCCGCCGTTTTAACCGCATTTTGAAATGGGCATAAAAATTCAAAAAAAATCAAAAAATTGCAAAACATTCGCTTTGTGTCATTATATGTGACAAAGTTGCCAGAAAAAATAATAAACTTGTAATACGGCAATTATTTTAAAAAAGTGTTCTCAGAAACGAGCTATCATGCGTGAAGATTCATGGCTTTCAAGCCAAATGATCAATCTTATGGCCACATTCATGGCATAGTTTATTCAAATGATCTCATATTGTGCACAATGGTGCATCTTGGAATTCCAAACAATGTTTTCTAAGGGAGTTTTCATTTTCTTTGCACGGAAAATTCATTTTCCATTTTTCGAGTGCCTGAAAAGAGGTTTTTTTGTGAAGGACCTACCATATATTTGATGCAAAATTGTACCAAATCAATTTTATAAAATACTAGGGCATATTTAATGCACAATTGACCAAGTGGTTGGGTGTAAAAAGTTTTGATCCACCTCTCGTGAAAAAGATAAATTTCTGCCGATTCAGTAGGAAGCGGGTCAAATTTGAACTGTAGTTGCCTTGTAGTTTGCTCTTTATTTTTTCCAAAAATCATTTATAGGTACATAAGTACCTATTTAATCAGAGAAACACCAAAAAATTCCAAGATTCAACCACTAGCTAGGAATGGTCATTCCCGCCGTTTTCACCGCATTTTGAAACGGGCATAAAAAATTCAAAAAAAATCAAAAAATTGGAAAACCTTCGCATTGTTTCATTATATGTGGCCAAGTTCCCATGAAAAATAAAAACTTGTAATACGGCAATTATTTTAAAAAAGTGTTCTCACAAACGAGCTATCATGCGTGAAGGTTCATGGCTTTCAAGCCAAATGATCAATCTTATGGCTACATTCATGGCATAGTTTATTCAAATGATCTCATATTGTGCACAATGGTGCATCTTGGAATTTCAAACAATGTTCCATAAGGGAGTTTTCATTTTCTTTACACGGAAAATTCATTTTCCATTTTTCGAGTGCCTGAAAAGAGGTTTTTTTGTGAAGGACCTACCATATATTTGTTGCAAAATTGGACCTAATCAATATTCTAAAATACTAGGACATATTTAATTCACAATTGACCAAGTGGTTGGGTGTAAAAAAATTTGATCCACCTCTCGTGAAAAAGACAAATTTCCACCGATTTAGCAGTGAGCGGGTAAAATTTCAACTGCAACTGCCTCGTAGTTTGCTCATTATTTTTTTCAAAAATCATTTCTAGGTACATAAGTATCTATTTAATCATAGAAACACCAAAAAAATTCCAAGATTCAACCACTAGCTAGGAACGGTCATTCCCGCCGTTTTGACCGCATTTTGAAACGGGCATAAAAAATTCAAAAAAATCAAAAAATTGGAAAACCTTCGGATTGTGTCATCATATGTGACCAAGTTTCCAGGAAAAATAATAAACTTGTAATACAGAAATTATTTTAAAAAAGTGTTCTCAAAAATGAGCTATCATGCGTGAAGATTCATGGCTTTCAAGCCAAATGATCAATCTTATAGCCACATTCATGGCATAGTTTGTTCAAATGATCTCATATTGTGCACAAGGGTGCATCTTGGAATTCCAAACAATGTTGCCTAAGGGAGTTTTCATTTTCTTTGCACGGAAAATTCATTTTCCATTTTCTAAGTGCCTCAAATGAGTTTTTTTGTGAAGGACCTACCATATATTTGTTGCAAAATTGGACCAAATCAATTTTCCAAAATACTAGGCCATATTTAATGCACAATTGACAAAATGGTTGGGTGTCAAAAGTTTTGACCCACCTCTGGTGAAAAAGACAAATTCCCGCCGATTCAGGAGGAAGCGGGTCAAATTTGAACTGCAGCTGCCTCATAGTTTGCTATTTATTTTTTCCAAAAATCATTTCTAGTTACATAAGTACCTATTTAATCATAAATACATGGTTTTGTGGTGATACGTCGAGGTTTGGACGGTGGCCGAGGGCCCCAACTCTAGAGCGCGTAAACTCGCATGCCCGCCGCCTGGTCACCGCGTGACCGTGGCGTTGCCATGTGTTCTGGGTGGCCTAGGTATGTTTAGTGGGTTGGGCACTCCCCAGGTAGGTGCTAGGAAGAAAATCACAACATAAGATT
The DNA here is from genome assembly GCF_018294505.1 of Triticum aestivum. Lineage (NCBI taxonomy): Eukaryota > Viridiplantae > Streptophyta > Magnoliopsida > Poales > Poaceae > Triticum > Triticum aestivum. The sequence goes on from NC_057805.1 coordinate 145,046,114, forward strand.
CTCACGAGGAGACCGATCGATGCTCAAACATGAATAAGCAGCCAAGTGTTTGATTAGCGGTACGGGAAATGCACATGGCTAATGGGCGTGAGTTTTGGCTGAGGATGATCAGTTACTAAGAAGACCGTCTTCACAAATTTTCAGCTCAAAAGGAGGAGCCTAGGTGGTACTTGCTTTGCAAAGTACCACACTCGACATAAATACAAATGTTGAAGCTGGGCTCAAAATAATGAATGGATTGAGCTGGCATCTGGTGGAGGATGGTTATTTGGGCATAGGAAAGCACTATAGAAAATGGATACCATTTGGACATGCCAAAGTGGTACTTCCTTCACAAAGTGTTTTTTGAACAGAATAGGAAAATGAATATTTTTGAATTATTTTTGAACTAGGCAAGGAAGGTTTTTTACATATTTGATGAATATATGACCCAAAGAATTTATGAGATTTTTTTGGGAATTTTGGGAATGACAGAAATATAGGTTGCTTCACAACCTAGGGCAAAAACTGCCACATGGACATGACACATAGGCAAAACTGATGAGGTGGCACCTAGTCATAGCAACCCACCACAATTTACAAGGTTATGACCATCTATATTGGTCATGATCAGCTAGAAATAAGGCAGCGGACCTGTGCTATCTGCTTTATGACCATTTCTTGTAAGGAAATTACGACCTTTCCGACCAAAATGGTCGTTATAGTTTAGGGTTTGGAGCCCCCCGAACAGGTTTTGACCAATTGGTCTGAAATGGTCATAGATCTATGACCAATTCTTCCAGGGTCACTGACATAAGGTCACTAGTTGACATATTTCTTGTAGTACGGTGGGGCGTCGCGCAGGCTCGCAACGGCCTGGATCCGGGAGCTTGGAGCGGGGAAGGTAGCAGGAAGGGGAGCGCCTGCGACGGGGATGCGAGCCCGTGTGGGGAAGAAGGTACGAGGAGGCCGGGGCCACCCGGCGCGGCGCGGGGCGGGGCCCTCCGTCAAGAAAGACGGTGTCGGGCAGTAGACCTGATCTAAGCACCCTACCCAAGGACACTGCCCTACAGTCAAGGACATCCAAAGGACAGCAGATTTTACCAACTGAAATTACCACAAGACACAACCCACTCGACTGTGGGGTCACCCTGATAGCCCAATTCCATTCGACCAGGATATATTAATTCGACCATACCAGAAACCACTCGGAGAACAGAAGATCTAAGGTCACTCTAAATGACAACGGTCGAGCGTTCACTCCGTAGTCTTAATGATCATTTATATGACTTTAATGCTGGCGTTACCAGTAACGTTCCCTATTCATGTACATTAAACCCTATGTAACGGGGGATGGTTGGGGTCCTGGTGCACTCTATATAAGCCAACCCCCCTCCTCTGGGACAAGGGTTCGCACCCCTTGTAACTTCACGCATAATACAATCGACCGGCCTAAGGGCACCGAGACGTAGGGCTGTTACTTCCTCTGAGAAGGGCCTAAACTCGTAAATCTTGCGTGTACAACTTCACCATAGATAGGATCTTGCTTTCTCATACCTACCCCCCATTCTACTGTCAGACTTAGAACCACAACAGTTGGCGCCCACCGTGGGGCGGGTGTCTTAGCGACTTTCTGGTGAGGTTGCAGTTTTTTCCGATTCCCATCATCATGGTTTCCGGCGGTGGTTTGGCTAAGGGCCACGAGATCCGTCTCGGCAGGCTCGTCTTCATCGCCGACGACTCCGCCTGGCTCTAGGAGGCCCCACTCGACGTCGAGGCGCTCCCCGTCCGCGGGGCGACGCACTTTCGCGCATTCATTTGTGGCATCCTTCCGCGGCAGCCGTTGACCCAGTATCGGTCAGCTCCCGCAGTGTCTTCGCTCCCCGCTGTTCACAGTCGCAAGCGATCCGGTCGGTCGCGGCTTCTGCGGTGGGTGAAGCACGCGGTGGCACGCTAGTCGGCCACCCCCCAAGTCGCGGCAATCGAGCCCGACGAACTTCTCTACGGCCTGTTCGATCTGTCGACTGGCTCCATCGAGACCCTGTCCGAATGCGACAGCAGCGACCCTGCGGCAGAAGTCCTGATGGTCAACTCACCGCGCAACCCGCCTGGCATGCGTCACAACGGCGGCGGCGATCTGTCGCGCGTTCACGAAGAGTACCACCCCAAAACCCTTTCTTCGCAGTAGAAGGAGGAACTTCACCGCCGCAACATGGAGGCACTCCACACGCCTATCGTTGGAGAGACCTTTGAGGCTCGGGCCTTGGAGGACGCGCACCTGGCCACTTTGGCCGAGCGCACCCGACTGGAGAACCTTCAGCATGCACTCGAAGAGCGTGCTCAGCAGCGAATCCCTGAGTCCAGTTGACGACAGCGACAACTGTTCCCGCCCCAACCTCAGGTATACCGCACTCCGATTCAGAATCTTACAGCAGCAGCCCGTATAGCAGAGTCTATTCAGCCGTCCCAATCGGAGGCTGGAAGAGGTTTGATGCAGATCCGAGCTCTGCTCCGGGCGGCAGGAGAGCAGAACACGGTAGTGTCTCAGTCGCGGAACAGAATCCATAGCAGATCTGTGGTGGCTGATACAGTCCAATCGGCTCACAGCCCAAGATCGCCTCTGAGGCGTGAGGGACGTGGGCATTGCCAAGAGCAGTACTTGGGTCAGAACCATGAGTAGTATGATCTTCGACTCGGCCGTGATGACCGCCGTCGAGTGCCTTCGACCCCACCGAGGGGCGGACCATATGTGCCCCAACATTATGATGACAGGCGCCCGTACAGCGATGAGCGGAAGTTGCCAGTCGACCCAAGAGAGCCAGGTTTTGATGCGAGGTCAATTTTGGTGCAAGGTCTGGTCGACAGGAATAGAGCACACAGAGAAGGGCAAGACAGAGATCGCCTGAGTGGAAGCAGAGTACATGTTTCAGGTCCCGAGTGTTTTAGCAGAGCCATCAGAGCTGCTGAGATCCCTCCCAACTTCAGATTAGCGACTGGGTAGTAAGTTTACCGGTGAGTCCAAGCCTGACACTTGGCTGGAGGATTACCGAGTGGCTGTACAGATCGGCGGTGGAAACGATGAGGTAGCTATGAAGCATCTTCCTCTGATGTTAGAGGGTTCAACCAGAGCATGGTTGAATCAGTTGGCCCCAGGCAGTATATTCAGCTGGGAAGAGCTAGCCCGAGTGTTTGTCAGAACTTTTGAGGGTACTTGCAACCGACCAGCAGGGTTGGGTGAATTGCAACATTGTGTCCAAAAGCCGAATGAGACTTTGAGAGATTACATTCAGAGGTGGACCACTTTGCATCACACAGTGGAAAATGTATCTCAACATCAAGCAGTTTGCGCCTGCAAGGATGGTGTCCGGTACCGAGAGCTTAACCTGAAATTCGGTCGGACGGGAGATATGACTCTGACTTGGATGATGGAAATAGCCACTCGGTATGCTAATGGAGAAGAAGAGGATCGACTCCGCAGTGGAAAGGGCAAGCCAGTCGCCCAAGACACCGGAGGAGGTGAGAAGCAAAAACACAAAGCCGAGCCAGCAGGTCCTGGCGAATCTTTGGTTGTGGCTCAAGGAAAGTTCAAGGGGAAGCCCAAAGGGCCCTGGATCCCCAAGAAGGTAAAAGATCAAGCAGGAAATGATGTGTTGGATTTGCCATGTCATGTTCACACCAAGAAGGACGAAGAGGGTAATCTGATCTACCCCACACATACCACTCGGCAGTGTCGGCTCCTAATCCAGCAGTTCCGAGAGGAACAGCCCAGCGAGAAGGAGGAGTCTGATAAGGATGAGGACAAGGAAGAAGATGATGAGGGTTTACCCAACGTCAATTCCACTCTGGTGATTTTTGCTGACGTTGAAAGCAAAAGTCGATTGAAGGTCATCAACAGAGAAGTAAACATGGTTGCTCTGGCAACGCCAACATATTTGAAGTGGTCCAAGAAACCCATCACATTCGACCAGTCTGACCATCCCCCGCGTGTTGCCACCCCCGAGAGGCAAGCGTTGGTGGTCGACCCAGTCGTTGGGGGCACCCGACTGACTAAGGTCTTGATGGATGGAGGCAGCGGCCTGAACATTCTGTATGCTGAGACTCTCCGAGGGATGGGCATTCCGATGTCCAAGCTCAGTGAAAGCAATATGTGATTCCACGGAGTCATCCGTGGGAAGAAAGCTGATTCACTCGGCCAGATCACTCTTGACGTGGTTTTCGGTGATTCGAACAATTACCGTAAGGAAAAGTTGACATTTGAAGTTGTGGATTTTCATAGTGCCTATCATGCTATTCTGGGCAGGACTGCATATGCTCGTTTCATGGCTCAGCCATGTTATGTGTACCTCAAACTAAAGATGCCTGGCCCTAGGGGCGTGATCACAGTCACTGGTAATCGGCGGCGAGCAGAAGAGTGCCTCCAGAAGGGCTCAAAGATCGCCGATGAGCAAATGGCAGCAGTTGAAATGGAAGAATACAAGAAGACTACAGATCCGAGTGATTTGTTGAGAGCTAGGAATCCTGCTTCAGATTCTGCATTTAAGTCATCTGGTGAAACAAAGGCAGTTCATATTCACCCGACTGATCCCAATGCTACTCTGACTCATATCTCAACTACACTCGACGGCAAATAGGAAGAGTTGCTCATCCAGTTCCTCCGTGAGAACTGGGACATCTTCGCATGGAAACCTTCTGACATGCCAGGTGTGCCCAGGGGGCTGGCTGAGCACCATTTGCGAGTCGACCCAAAGGTAAAACCAGTCAAAGAACATCTTCGACGGTCCGCCGTATAGAAGAGAAAAGCAATTGGCGAGGAAGTGGCTCGGCTGCTGGCAGCTGAATTCATCTGAGAGATTTACCACTCCGAGTGGCTCGCCAATGTGGTCATGGTTCCTTAGAAAGATGATTCACTCCATATGTGTATCAACTTCAAGCATATCAATCGGGCCTACCCGAAGGATCACTTCCCTCTTCCTCGCATCGATCAGATAGTCGACTCGACTGCGGGATGTGAGCGGTTGTCTTTCCTAGATGCATATTCCGGGTACCATTAGATCCGACTGTATGGACCTGATGAAATAAAAACAGCTTTTATCACCTCATTCGGGTGCTTTTGCTATGTCACCATGCCCTTTGGTCTCAAGAATGCTGGTACCACATTCATGCGCATGATACAGAAGTGCCTGCTCACTCAAATCAGTCGGAATGTGGAAGCATAAATGGATGACATTGGGTTAAGTCACGTAAAGGTTCCGACTTGCTGACTGACCTTGCTAAAACCGTTGCCAATCTGAGGAGATATGATATCAAGCTCAATCCGTCGAAGTGTACATTTGGAGTTCCAAGTGGCAAGTTACTTGGTTTCCTCGTTTCTGAACGTGGGATCGATGCAAACCCACAGAAAGTTGGTGCAATACTCCGAATGAAACGCCCTGTGCGCGTACACGTCGTTCAGAAGCTTACTGGTTGTTTGACCGCTTTGAGTCGATTCATCTCTCGTCTCGGTGAAAAGGCATTGCCTCTTTACCGACTGATGAAGAAATCTGATAAGTTCGAGTGGACTCCTGAAGCTGACGCAGCGTTTGCAGAGCTCAAAACCCTGCTTTCCACCCAGTCGGTGCTCGCTGCTCCAATCAGCAAAGAGCCTTTACTGCTTTATATTGCAGCCATTCGACAACTTGTCAGTACAGTACTCACGGTCGAGCGGGAAGAAGAAGGTAAAGCCTATAAAGTTCAATGCCCAGTGTACTATATTTCCGAAGTCTTAACCCCATCCAAGCAGAGATATCCACATTATCAGAAGCTTGTCTATGGGATTTACTTGACCACATAGAAGGTTGCGCATTACTTCTCAGATCATTCAATTACAGTCGTCAGCGACGCCCCATTGTCAGAAATTTTGAACAACAGAGATGCAACTGGTCGAGTGGCTAAGTGGGCGATTGAACTCCTTCCGCTGGTTATCAAGTTCGAGGCAAAGAAAGCAATCAAATCCCAAGCAATAGTAGATTTTCTCGTCGAGTGGATTGAACAGCAGCTGCCGACTCAAGTTTAGTTGGAACATTGGACTATGTTCTTTGACGGTCCAAGATGTTGAATGGTTCAGGTGCATGGGTAGTCCTGGTATCTCCGCGAGGCGACAAGCTCAGTTATGTTCTCCAGATTCACTTTGACTCCTCCAACAATGAAGCTGAATATGAGGCACTTCTGCACGGGTTGCGTATGGCCATTTCACTCGGCGTCCGGCGGGTTTACGGCGACTCAGATTTAGTGGTCAATCAAGTGATGAAGGAATGGGATGTTAGGAGTCCAGCTATGACTGGTTATTGCAATGCAATGAGAAAATTGGAAAAGAAGTTTGAGGGGTTAGAGCTTCTCCATATACCCCGACTGAAGAACCAAGCAGCTGATGACCTGGCAAAGATAGGTTCCAAGAGGGAGCCTATTCCCAGCAATGTGTTTTTGGAACATATTCACACACCATCCGTTCAAGAGGACCCCTTCACAGAAGAGCCCCCACAGCCTAGCCGTGGTCGACTTGATCATGGAAGTTTTGGTTGTTATTCCTGATTGGACAGTGCCATACATTGCATATATTCTCAGGAAAGAACTCCCAGATGATGAAGAAGAGGCTCGTCAGATTGTCCGTCGATCCAAAGCCTTTACTGTGATGGGTGGACAGCTTTACAGAGAGAGTGTTACTGGAGTCGCTCAGAGATGCATCACGCCGGAAGAAGGCCGAATGATCCTCAATGATATACACTCGGGGACCTGTGGTCACCATGTGTCCTCTCGGACCATCGTGGCCAAAGCATACCGAGCAGGGTTTTACTGGCCACGTGCTAATGACATGGCAAAGGAAATAGTCGACAAGTGTGAGGGTTGTCAGTTCTACTCCAACATGTCCCACAAGCCTGCATCAGCCTTGAAGACCATTCCACTCGTCTGGCCATTTGCTGTTTGGGGATTGGATATGATTGGACCTCTGAGGACTGGCAGGAGTGGCTTCACCCATCTCCTCGTAGCAGTCGACAAGTTCACCAAATGGATTGAAGCTAAACCTATCAAAAACCTTGAATCAAGTACTGCTGTCAGCATCATCAAAGAGTTAACATTCAGATATGGAGCTCCACACAGCATCATCACAGATAATGGGTCAAACTTTGATTCAGATGAGTTCCGAGCTTTCTGCGCCTCCCAAGGCACTCGGGTTGACTATGCTTCAGTCACCCACCCACAGTCGAATGGACAAGCAAAGAGAGCAAATGGTTTGATCCTCAAAGGGCTGAAACCTCAATTGATGCGTGACCTCAAGCATAAAGCTGGCGCTTGGGTCGACGAGCTACCATCAGTACTTTGGGGATTGAGAACAACTCCCAATCAGTCGACTAGTCAGACCCCCTTCTTCTTAGTGTATGGGGCTGAGGCTGTGCTTCTGAGTGACTTGCTTCACAATGCACCCCGAGTGGAACTTTTCTCAGAAACTGAAGCAGAACAAGCCCGACAGGACGCTATTGATCTTCTGGAGGAAGAGAGAGATGGCCTTGATCCGGTCGACTATCTATTAGCAAGACCTTCGTTGATTATACGCCAGAAATGTGAGAGGTCGAGCATTTTAAGAAGGTGACCTAGTGCTCAGAATGGATCAGCAACGGCCACACAAGCTTGCTCCAGCTTGGGAAGGTCCCTTCATCATCACCAAGGTGCTCCACAACGAAGCATATCACCTCTACAATGTGGAGCACAATAAAGATGAGCCACGCGCTTGGAACGCGGAGCTGCTCCGCTGTTTTTATACTTAAGTCATTCAGACTATCGAGATGTAATAAGAAGTACCTTTTAGTTTGTTTATCAAAGACACAGTTTTACAGTCTACTAAATGGTTGTTGTTGCTTATACATGTGTTTAAAATCCCCCAGTGGGTGGCTTAGCTGCGAATCTGTTTCGCCTAAGTTTCAAAACAAACTCCGAGTGAAGAGCAAGCCTCTCACTTGGAGACTTAGCTGCGAATCGGATTCGCCTAAGTTTGAAAAAGAAATCCCACCGAGTGAAGAGCAACCCTCTCACTCGGGGGCTTAGCTGGAGTTCCGTACTCGCCTAAGGTTGAAAAATCCTACCGAGTGAAGAGCAACCCTCCCACTCGGGGGCTTAGATGCAGTCCCTCACTCGCCTGAGTTTGAAAAAAACCTGCCGAGTGAAGAGCAACCCTCCCACTCGGGGGCTTAGCTGCAGTCCCGTACTCGCCTAAGTTTGAAAAACAATTCTTCCGAGTGAAGAGCAA